>NW_027187287.1:4321694-4358909 GCF_028583685.1 Petaurus breviceps papuanus
ACAGTAGCAATCTCAATAGGGCTTATTTTCGGGATAGGTCTTATTATCAGGGAAACATGGTATGTGCCAAGCATCGTGCTGAAGATCCATATATAAAAGTGAAACAATGTCTTTTCTCAAGGAGTTTAAATTCTAATAGAGGAATTCAACACATATAGAGGAAGGATGGCCAGGGAAAAGTTTCACTCAGAGAACTGAGACTCGGCATGATGAATGAAGTCATAGGGGAGTCAATTGGGACATCCTGTCCAGAAACAAAAGTAAACTTAATTTGATTACAGTTTCTAGGATAAGAGACGGAGGGTATTATGGTATTTAAAGAACAACAAGATGAATGATACGGAGATGGTTAGGGTAGATAGCTGAAAACATGTTCTGGAGCTAGTTAGATATCTGAGCTTTCCGAGTTTGGGCTCACTGATTTACCAATCAGATCAGCTTGGCCTAGGATAGGAATTCCAATACTGAATGGATCAAGCGCCCAAGGGCAGGGCTTCTGGAGGTCTGGTGGCCATCTTGGTTATTTCTGGACATACGTTTCTCACGCAACCACAAGTGAACCTTGCCTTTTAACAAAGCAAAACAATGAAGCAAAACTCACTGACATCACAACCCCATTTAACAGCACATGTAACCCTTTGCACCCATCATCCCACATATTTTCAAGGAAAGGAGGGAGTACACTGCCTTTTTAGCAGCCCCAGTTGACTTACACTGAGACTGTCAGTCAGTCAGTCAGTGCATCAACAAAGTCAGTGGGTAATAAGCAGTGCCAGGCACTGTGCTAAGCATTGCAGATGCAAAGAGAGACAAAAGCAAGGCCCTGCTCTCAAGAAACTCACAATCTAATGAGGGGAGACAACAAGCAAACAGATATGTAAAAACAAGCTATGGAAAATAGGAAATGATTAAAAGATGAAAGGCACTAAATTGAAAGGTTCCAAAAGGCTTCCTGCAGAAGATGGGATTTTAGTTGGGGTGATTACAATTTTCAGATCTTTTTCCACAGAAAATGTGAAAAGTTAGTCCTATGCTTATTATAATGTATTCTAGAATTTTAGTTCAGAAGGGGCAATTAGAAAGTATCATTAAAGAATGTTTCTGGGGCAGAGGGAAGGGTTATTTCTGGTGAGAGGCAGGGACCTTATAATAGGTTTTATCTGGGCAAATTGGGAATAACACACTACATTCTCCAAACAAAAGTGGTGCTTTCTAGGACTGCATCCCATCCTAGGAGAGGAAATATATGCAGGTTCCCAGAGACAACCAACATCCAAGGGTTGGGATAGAAAACAAAAAGTAGTTTCACTTGGTTTTAGGAGTCATGAGAGATTAGGGAAAGGGAGTAGGACCAGGCCTCATGACTCCGTGTTTAGAGTCACTAAATAGTAGAGAAAGACACTATTAAAAATCAAATAAGAGATTAAATAAATAAATATGTGAGGGAGGATGGACTATGATCTATAGAAGCAATAATGCAGAAGTAACTTAGAGGAGGGAGCTCAAATATGGTACCTAGAAGTTCGCGACCTCTAATGAAAGACTATAGACAGAATAGAGAAAGGTGAGGTTATAGCCCATGAGTGAGAGAATGGAATTCAGAATAGACTATAAAGGACCAGAAATAAGGAAAAAATATAAAATGAAAATTTTCTAGAAAAAAGTGCCACACACAAAAGTAATAACAATGGTGTGCCACAGAAGAATGGCATTAAAGCTAAAAGGCTGGGGGGTGGGTGTGGGAGGAGAGTGACAATTTCCAAACATGTTTTTCTGGGCATGGAAGGGAGGGGCTAATGAAAGAGGAGGGAAAACATAAACAAACATTATAAAGAGAAATGAACAACTTTTAGATGAATTCAAGAAATTTGGTATAGAACAGGTAAATAGGAGTCAGGGAGGGTGGAAGGAAAATCTATGAAAATAGATTAGTGAAATCACCAGAGGATACTGCTGAGAATGGAAGGCAAAGTTTGCCCTTGATGGCTTTCTTCATTTCCTTTAGAAAACAGAAGAAATTCTCCATACTGTGCCTGTGTCTTTCATGGGGGTCGGTTTGAGGCTTTAACTTCCCTCTGGTCATACCTATTTCTTCCCTTTCCTTCTCAAGAATGTGAAAATAGACTAAAATCTCTACTTTTTTAAAAAGAAAAATTAAGGAATCAATTAAAAATTATTCTAGTGTGAATCTTTGGACTAATATTAAAGAGAAGCTTTATTTTCAGTCTTTCTTTAACTATCAATATCCTGTTTTCCTCCTTTCAAATTGATTCAGGAAGGATTCCTCCTTGAAGTAATTGAGGTGGTGATCAGGCAGAGGCCCTTAAATGATCCCACCTTGACCTGGTTATGGGTAATCATCAAACAAAGAGAAGTCTTTTTATTATTTCAATTAATGGAAGTATCTCTGGGGTTCACCTTTGACCATCTGGAAAGGAGAATCTTTAAAAGGTGGGGTTAAATGACTGAATAGTTTTAGGAAAATAATTCTCTAAGAGTATGCTGAAAGTTAATTGACTATTGCTCTGTTTGATGCAGGAAAATGTTATCTGAACTTTGCCCTCAGTGCTATAATTACATTTTATCATTAGAGAATTTTGTATGTGTCAGAGAATGCTATAACTGTACTTTAGAAATGGCTTGTGTGTATGAGAGAGATTTCTAGAGTTATGGTGTTGTTCTGATCATCTTTGGTCCTCTTGCACCCTAAGCAGAAATACTTAGATTAGAATAATCTAAATTAAAAAAAAATTGGCACGCTTGTGCCTAAAATGCAGAGTACAGAGTTTTCTTCCAGAAGAGGAAGGAATGGAAATTTCCCAAGTTGCCTTTGTTTAAAGCTGCTGGAGATATTAGATAAGCTTTCAATTTTTAATCCAAGGGCAATGACCTGGATCCACATGGATTCTTTCCTCTACTAGTTAAGAGAGCTTTTTAAAAAATACATATTAATACTGATTATTAATAAAATTTTAATAGCTAAAGCCCCCAGTTAGAGAGAAAATTATCTAGCCACTTTTTTTTTGCCTTTTTGGAAGGCAATTGGGGTTAAGTCACTTGCCCAAGGTTACAAGGCTAGTTTTTTTGTGTGTGGGTGTTAAGTGTCTGTGGCTAGAACTGAACTTGAGTCCTCCTGACTCCAGGGCTGGCGCTTTACTCACTATGCCACCTGGCCACCCCTCTAGCACCTTTAAAAATATATATATAGCTAGCAAGTTTTTGCCAGGGATGAAAATCCCTGACTTGCAAAATTTTTCCATATTTCTACCAAACAGAGGTTTCTCCACTCCAAGACATTCACTTATAATGCAATTAAAATCATCTTATATTTATCTATTACTTTGTTAAAATACAAATAAAAAGTAAAAGGAATAGAAAAGAATAAGAATATCCTTAAGAATAATCAATGCCTGTTTCCAAACAGCAATAAAACAGAGTAGGAAGCCGAATGTGAAAAAATTCATCAAGTGTCAGCAGCATGTCAGGGAAGGCAGAATCAGTCGGGGTTCTTTCTGAGCATATTCTTTCAGAAGTGGATCAGTGAGTGTGTAAAGGCTATAGCTGTTTATGCTAATGGCCAACTGGCCATGACATGCAGCATCTTCTCTTTGGTATTCTGGCTCCTCAAGCCTGCAGCTACACATCTCTCCTCTAGATGCAGAGACACACATTCCAAACTTCCCATGCTCCTGGACTCCCCTCCTCCAGCATAGGTTTCATAATGGTTCATCTTCCTTCCAGGCTGAGGAAAACCTATAACTCCCAGAATCTCATTCACCTATTGATTCAATATGACACTACATTAGCATTAAAGTCATATGAGCAAAACTAACCTGAGACAAACTGCTTCCTTAAAAAAGGATAGAATCAATTTAAAAAGAAAGAAATGGAAGAATACCCAATCTAACAATTGCCTAAAATGTGAACGAATTAAATAATTCAATTAAACATAAGAAAATGGCAGGATAAATAAGAAAAAAAAAACAGCCAGCAAATTCTACAAGCTAGAAACATATATCTAAGACATAAAGAAATATAAAGCATAAAAAAATAAAATGAGATGGTTTGACTAGTTGATTTTCTAGCTCTAAATCTATGATTGTATCATAAGAATTTCATTTTGGGAGGTATCTCATATCCATCATTAGTGATGTTACCCCTTAGATTCTCCAGCCTAGAATACAAAGGACTATTTTGTTGAAATCCCTTAACCTCTCTGGGTCTCAATTTCCTCATCTGTAAAATTAAAGGAGAGGCCTAGATGCCTTTAACATTCTTTCTAGGTCTAAGTCTATGATCCTACAATTTTATTATGTTCCATGACCGGAATACTGTAAGAAAGATCTCACTGATATTACCATGGAATCATATTTATCTTTTTGAAATGCGTTTCCCTATGGTATGGGATAGATACTTAGCTATGCCCAATGTTCTCTTTTCTCAGTATTAAAACTACCAGATCTTGGGTTCTTGAAAACTATGCCAGTGGACTGTAAGATCCAGCATTTTCTACCACTCTGGAAAGGATTTGAGTACAGTTGCAGCAATAGACAGTCTGTTTTCTGAGGATCAGCCTAAGTACCCAGGAGTCTTATGATCAATAGACTGTCTACTTTGTGATGAAAGCAACTTATGAAACAAAGAAAAATGCAAAATGGCCCTCAATTCTTCTTTGTATTCTGCAGTGACTGTGTCAGAGTGATGGAAAAACCGGTAAAGAGTGATAAAAATCATATAATTTGTACACAAATTTTAATTGGGTACTGGTACTTTAAATGTGAAGGGGTTGTCCAATGACCAATGAGGGGATATACTCTAAGTGTAATTGTATTAATCTTGACATTCTCACCATAGATATAACCAAAAGACACTTTGATATTGCAGCTAAATGGAAGGATGGTTCCCAGGTTTTACTCTGAAATGTCAATAAGGAAATTTTTGAAGTTGATTTTATTGTGTATCCAAAGGCATTAAGAAATATTATTTCAGAGGGGCAGTTGGTATATATACATATATATACACACATATATATTGCAGTGCTTATGGTAAGAATTTACAAAAAAACTACAAAGAAAATAATAGCAACTTGCATATTAATATCTATTGCAGATTATGAAGAACTAGAGAAATTCTATTTAAAAATTCAATAAGACTTTCCAAATTAAATCAGCATATTCTTTGATAGTTGACAACTTTCTATGCAAAGATTTAAGTGGAGAGAAATATACTGGAAAATGAGAGTCAGCAATAAGGAATGAGAGGGGTCAAAGAAATTTAGACCACACAGAAGGCTGAACACAGTGAGCTCCAGATAACAAAATAAATAAATAGAATTGCTTGTATTTTGATGGGAAATGGCATGCTACTACTGGAAATCATTACTTGTTCCACCTTTTTTTTTGAGGGGCAATTGAGGTTAAGTGACTTGCCCAAGGTCACACAGCTAGTGATTGTTAAGTGTCTGAGGCTGGATTTGAACTCAGGTCCTCCTGACTCCAGAGCCAGTGCTCTATTCACTGTGCTATCTAGTCATCCCCCACCTTGTTAATCAACCAATTAACAGCTATTTATTGAGAGCCTACTATGTTTCAAGTACTAGATTATCCATAGATGGTGAGGTCATGCAGATGATCTTGGTGGATGACATGATGCTGATTACATGAGACCCCAAAACATGGTAGAGCTAATGGAAAGAGACCCATAATCCTTCACAAGAGGCTGGCCTATCTGCACAGGAAAAACTAAAAAAAAAAATGAATAAAGTATACCTATTGTCCAAACTGTTGCGAGGGGAAGAGAGGGGAAAGGAGGAGAGAGAAGGGAAGGAAGGGAGGAAAGGGGAGGGGAGAAACTACAGGAGGAAAGTAGAGGAGAGAAGGGAAGACAAGACAAAACAAGAGAAATTAGTTCTATTTTAGACAGGTTAAATTTGACATGCAGGCAAGTTGGTTATGCAGAACTGGTACCCAGGAAAGAACTAAGACTGGAAGTATAGAAGTGGGAATCATCTTCACAGAGATGATCACTGAACTCATGGGAGATGATGAGATGGTAGTGTAGAAAAGAACCAAAGACTTGGGAGACGTCCACAGATAGTGAGTATGAAATGGTTGAATATTTAGCAAAGGTGACAAGAAGGAATAGTTCTTTTTGACAGATACTACAAAAGGACAATGAGGTAGGTCCAGAATAGATTTGGAATAGAAGTGTGGGCTGGATTTCCTTTCGGAAGTTACACATTGCATTTACTGTCCTGAAGCTTCTCCCTGAAACATCTGTATCGCACTAATATTCTTTTGATGTCTGTGAAGCTTGGAATACCACAGACTCAGAAGCAATCAAGTCACAGGTCACTCAAGGGGCAATAGAGAAGTGAATGATAGAAGTGAGTTTGCTACAGCAGTATTTTCAATGAAGAGTTATGCAGAAGAAGCGGCTTAAAAGAGTTTATCAAAGAAATGTATAAATAGAAAAGGAAGTAGGCTTTTGGGAGTGAGGAATAACTAATGGTCCGATGGTGGCCCCAGGGCTCCACTGCTATGTACACAAAGTCAAGACCTCTAGAGAGTGATCTAGAATTGGCTTCTCCCACCTCCCAGGAAGGGTTTACAAGAGGATACATATTCATGAGTCTCCCAGTTGTGAGACAGTGTGGAGGGGTTGTGATCTTGCATCATTGGAAGGAATGAATACTTAACATTGATAAAAATAAAACACTGATTCATTTGATTATAAAAATTGTTTTTCCTCCCAGTGGATGTGGTCAGGTTTATTTCTTTTTTAAAGTTTTGTTTTTGCCTAACCTTCACTTTTAAATGCATCCCTTTCCCAACAAACTATCCCTTGTAACAAAGAATAAAGAGAAAGAGGAAAAAAATCAGTTCAGCAAAACTAACCAGCCTGACTGGGCCTGACAATATCAGCAGCATTCCAGTCCCATAATCCTCCACAATTTCTCATCTTTTCTTTAGGGCTAAGCTTGGTTATCATAATTACAGTGTCCAGTTTTTAGGGTGTTTGAGAGAGTTCTTTCCATTTGCATTGTTGTAGTATTTGTATATGTTTATTTTTCTAGTTTTACTTCCATATCAGTTCATACAAATCTCCCTATTAGACTTCTAATTACCATAAGGTAATAACAATCTATATTAATATTAATAATAAGCTTTTCCACCTGCCCTCCCAGTACCTATGGTAGCTACTTGCACATGGCAACTAGAGCTAGTGCACATAGTGAGCTTGAGTAGGGATCTCCAGACACAAGTGGCATGGTATATGGAAAGAATATTGGATTTGGGGCCCAAGTTTTATCATGAGGGATTGGACTGAATAATCTTGAAGTCTACAGGCCTTAGTTTCTTCACCCCTGTAATGAGGACAATTGGGAACTCCTTTCCTCAACCTTCTTTTCTTATTCTTTTTTTTGGAGGGGGGAAGGCAGGGCAATAGGGGTTAAGTGACTTGCCCAAGGTCACACAGCTAGTAAGTATTAGGTGTCTGAGGTCGGATTTGAACTCAGGTCCTCCTGACTTCAGGGCCAGTGCTCTATTTACTGCACCACCTAGCCACCCCTACCTCAATCTTCTCATACTAGAGTGCACCTTATTGGAGTATTAATAGGGCTGAGATGGGCTCTTCTTGCTGCTTCTAGTGATACATATAGGTTAGCATTGAAGGACTTGTGCTTGGAGATCCCCTGGTCTTGTGAGAGATGCAAGAGATGATTGTTTCAAAGAAAATTGGCCACTGAAGCAGGAAGAACCTCCCATTTAGATTTTAAAGGGAGAAAAATTTACTAGCCATGTGACCTTCGGCAAGTCACTTAACCCCAATTGCCCTTCCCTCCCCCCTCCAAAAAGCAAAAAAAAAAAAAGTTTGAAAAAGGGGGAGAAAAAAATTTCTTCCTTCCCCTTTTTCAGAACATATGGAGTGGAATTTCCTTTGGAATTTCCCATGGGGGAAAGAGGAAAGGAGTTTTTCCACCTGCACTCCCAGTACCTATGGTAGCTACTTGCACATGGCAACTAGAGCTAGTGCACATAGTGAGCTTGAGTAGGGATCTCCAGACACAAGTAGCATTTTCCTGCTTTGTATTTCTTTTTCCAAGCATAGGTGACAAAACAGCAATTCTTTATTTTTAAAAAATGAACAAAATATATTTGTAACCAGGGCTTTGCTTTGTGCATCCTCAGATGACCTAAAATGAAGCAGACACATGGAAATGTTAGGGCCCTGCTTCTAGAAGACATTCTGAGTTTCCTTACTACATGGTTAGGATAGATTCTTTCCATTGGTTACATGGCCAGAACAGTTTGTGTCTTTAAAATGACAGGACTTGGACACTCTCTCTTTCCTGTGGTAAATGGAAAGGGTGAAGATCCAAGTTCACCCATAGCATGTGAGCTAGTGAGGGGGGAAAGGCTACCTTCTGCTCTGTGGCCCTGTGGCCCTGAGAAATGATTTGGGCGTGAGGGGTATTGTTTTGGTCTGTTTGTTTTGTCTTTTTTAGTTGTAGATACAGATGGAATCCTCACAGACCTAAGTAATCAAACCATGGCAACTTTGGAGGTAGGATCTGAGGCTGAATATTCCTGTCAGCCCAGCAGGAGAGCCCAGAGAAGACATAGTGCCTAGATTGAGCCCAAGGGAAGCTTTGGTCTTGAAACTTGGAACCATGCTATATAAGAACTAAGCTAAACTCTAAACCTAACCCCTTTCCCTTTCCCAGAGTATGAAGTAGTGTGGGAAGGGATTATGTGTCCAGTTTCAGGGGGAATGTATGTTTATTTTTGCTATGCCTTTGGAGTAAATATTTCTTTGTAAAAGCTAATCCAATTAACTACTTAATTCCATGTAAGTGGTTGAATAGAACTAGTGTGCAGGGTTCCCCCCTACAATAGGGAGAAGTCTTTAGTTGGGGGGCTTGAGCCAATAGCAAAGAGACTAGACAACTCCCCTCAACCCAGTCTCCATTAAGAGTAAAAGAGATCACTGAGGGAGGGGTGAAATATGACAAACCTGGCCTTCAGACAGGGTGGGTCAGGATAATTGCTGTTGCACATTTATTTTTTACGTATTTATAATGTATTTATAATCTGTCCCTCCCACTACTCTCTTAGTAAGCAAAAAAAAAGTTTTTTTTAAAGTCTTCATCAGAAACATATATAGTCCAGCCAAACAAATTTCCACATTGGCCATGACCAGAAATGTCTATCTCTCTCTCTACACTTCAAGTTCACCTCCTCTCTGGCAAGAGGTAAGGGGTGTGTTTCATCTCTAGTCAACTGGACTTATAATTTGATATTGCATTGATTGGAGTTCTAAAGTCTTTAAAAATTATTTTTCTCTATAATATTGTTAGCGTATAAATTGTTTTAATTCTCACCCTACTCTGCATCAATTTATAGTTGTCTTCACAGTTTACTCTGAAACTGTCCATTTTGTCATTTCTTATAACACAGCAATATTTCATTACAACATATGTTGTATAATTTGACCATTCCCCAATTCCTTAATTTCCAGTTTTTGACCACTCTGAAAAGAACTGCTATAAATACTTTGGTACATATTTTGTATTTTGTTGTAGATATATACTTTGTATATATTTATTGCTGCTTTTTCTTTGGTCTCTGGCTATAGTTGGCTCAAAAGGCTTTGTGCAGCTTACTAAGTTCCAAATAGAGATTGGAAGATGGATATTTCCATCCTGGAAGGCAATCTTATGAGGTTCAGAGGGTGAGAAATCCTGGGCCCCTCATTTTGTTTTGGATTCATTATAGGAGGTACTCCCTTCAGCTCCTACCATGCTTTTCAGAGGAGATGGATGACCACTAAAAGGAAGAAACATCCAAGCCCCTGACTGGTTTGCCAAAACACATGGACCTTGAGGGAGTTGTTTGTACAGTGCAGAGCCAAGGTTAAGATGAAATGCCTATTCAACAGTCCCATTGGGTGTTTCATATGCTTTAGTATTTAAAATCTCCTCCTCCAAGGAAAGCATAGGGCATAATAGATTACTGTTTCAAGTTTTAAATCTTTGTCAATGTATGCTTATGATTCTTTTGTGTTTTAAACATTGCTTTTCTGTGAAGGAAATAAATGTTTTATCTGCCCTACATTATACCTTTGGTAACTTTCTAATCCTTTTTTTTGGGGGGGTACCCTCAAAATGAATCAAACCTGAGTTTTAAGGACTATTGGATAGGGGCAAGAAAAGAGTTTGATCTTTTTTTCAGAGGACAAGTTCCTCCAGAACTGAACTTGGGCAACCTATGAGCCTAGAGATAGAGGGACCAGCTGATCTATTGTTTCCCATGAAATTATAGTACGGACCAAATTCTGCTCTACCCTTCTATGCTTCTATCAAATGGGAAGGAAGAAATGGGTGTAAGACATATTTCAAAGGAAGAATTGCTTGAATTGTGAATGATTCACTATGATGAAAGAGAAGGAGCAGGATGAGTTAAAACAGATTATATTGGCACCAGCCTGTTGCCAATTACATTACTGTAATCTATTATTGGGATAGAAGTGCCCTGGTGATGCAAGCATTTAGAAGTATTGCCTTTTGAATTGATACCAGAGGATAATAGCTCTCCGGTGCTATACAATGTACAATGAAGAGATGTGCTACCATTCTGGTTGCTGAGATAATTGACTTTAGTTTGATTTTCCACAGCTTTAATATTATTGAGGCCAATGATCCTTCATTCAATTCAACAAATATTTGTTAAAATTCTACTATATGCAAGGCACTGAGCTAGGGACTGAGGAAACAGACTATCAGTACTATGATTTTATTTTTATAAATCTATTCAATTACCTGTGATTTTATTGGAAGGAAACAAGCATTTGTTAAGCACCTAATCTGGAGGACTAGGCACCTCTGGTGTGAGGGCTTGCCAAGCCCTTTTCAGTCCTGCTCATCCACTGCCTTCCCAGTCATTGCCAGTTGTCTTGACTTTTGTCCTGTCACTGGACTTCAATGACTCTGAAAGCGATAGTGAGGTTGATGACTTTGTGCAACTCTGCCTCACTTAAATC
The DNA here is from genome assembly GCF_028583685.1 of Petaurus breviceps papuanus. Lineage (NCBI taxonomy): Eukaryota > Metazoa > Chordata > Mammalia > Diprotodontia > Petauridae > Petaurus > Petaurus breviceps. The sequence goes on from NW_027187287.1 coordinate 4,332,738, forward strand.
AGATTCACACACAAGTCAAGATATCGCCTGTGAAGTCATTGTCCTCTTCAAAATTAAGGACAAATGATAACGAAGTGCCAGACACTGTGCTAAGCACTTTATGATCTCATTTGACCCTCACAATTCTAGGAAGTGGTTATTGTTTTTATCCCCATTTTGCAAATAAGTAAACTGAGGTAGATTGAAGTTAAGTGCTTTGCCCAGGGTCACACAGTTAGTGTCTGAGGTTTGATTTGAACTTGGTCTTTTTGGCTGTAGGCCTAGCTCTCTATCAGTCACATCCCACCTAGCTGGCTCTAATTATTAGGTTGGAGCTCCTTCCAGTGCCAGAGATCACAGTCCATCTCTAATTTATAGTCTCTCAGAGAATTACCTGAGGAATAGAGAGGTTAAATGGATTTTTCCATGACTATCTAACTGCTTAAATGTCAGAGGTAGCATTTGAACTCAGATCTTCCTTAGTCCAAGTTAAAAGCTCTAGTCATTGCATTATGCTGTGTCTTGTTTTCAGGGACTCATGTAAGTATGGTATAACTTATTTTTATAGTATTCATAACAGTATAATAATAAATATTTGTATCACTCGGTAAGGTTTGCAAAGTGCTTTACAAATATCTCATTTTATCCTCACAAAAACCCTAGGAAGGTTTAATAATAATAAATATAATTTTATATAATTATATATTCATATATTTGTTATTTATATTATTATATAACATAATTATATACACAATATATAATATTGTGTATATATACAAAATAATATAATATAATAAATAATATACAAAAATAAAAATATATTATTATTTATATAATTATAAATTTAATAATTTCACAAATAATAATAAATTAAAAAGCAGCTCCTGCTTATTATTATCATCCCCAATTTATAGATGAAGAAATTGAGATTAAGTGATTTGTTCAGGGTTACACAACTAGTGAATGTCTAAGGCTGGAGTTGAGCTCAGGTCTTCTGGACTCTTTCCATGGGGTCACCTATATGAATACTGTGAGGGATAATTTGCAGTGAAGTTTCCCCATTCTGAAAAATCAAATCTAGAGTGGCTTCAGCATCCACTACGCCTAAGTTTAGAAGTCACCTGACCTTGCAGAAATCTGGTACTTAGAGCAATGGAGACCCTCCCCAGTGCCACCTCAGCACAAGATATGCCAAATAAGGACAGAAGTGCTTTCTCTAATGTACATTGGCTGACGTACTGTTTCCTTGTTCTGGTACTTTGGTACAAGGTAGATTGCCATGCTTCAGTTGTACACCTGACTTCCAGCCAAGGGAAGAAAAGGGTCAGTAGGGGTATGGGGAAGAATTCTGTGTTAGGGCTTTATAACTTCACCATTTCCTTTTGCAAATTGCTTCTCCTCCCTGACCATTTGTCAGGAGGATAGCCCTTTCTCAAGATTGTAATGGACCATTCTTTTCTGCTTCCTACCTTGAGAAACCTCTGAATATTATTTAGGTAAGGATTTCTGTTGCACACAATTTTTGGGGTGCACACAATACCTTACAAGAATCTATTTGGGGATAGAAATCTCCTGACATTTTCTACTTTAACATCATTACCTCTAATAATATAACGAATAACAACAGTAATAACAAATGATCCTTGCCTGTGCCTCTGAAGTTCTGGTGTGCTCTTAGTCACAAGTCAATCGCTATGAGGTACAAATAAAGAAAGGGAGGGGAAGGGTGATCTTAACTCTCTTTCTTGTCTCTCTTGTCTTGTCTCTCTTTCTTGAAGCACAATGACCTCAGTTTCCAACTCATAGATCTAAGTGTTGACAGTGGGAGGGCAAGAGATTGGCTTGGTCCTTCAGATGTGGAGCTCTGCCTTTCACATTGTAACACCAAGCCCAAGCAACTTCCAGGTTTGGATTATGAGCATAACAAATTCCATTTATTCAGTGACAGGTTAAGGAAAAACAGTCACAGAAAATCAAAATCAAAATACAGAGTAACTCAGTCATTTATTTAGTAAGTTCTCAATTCAATCACAAAGTACTAAGGTCCAAGTACTCCACCCCTGGACAGTAAATTCATTTAGTCATTCACAAAGTCTCTCTATTCAAATGGAGATTAGTTTCCAATCATAAACAAAGTACATTCGTTTGGTCAGTCACAAAGTATAAAAGTCAAAAGTTTTCCACCCCTGGATCACAACTGAGTTATAATACCATCCATCACCACCAAGCATTGTCAAAGGGGCAGTGGAGAGCACAAAGGCCATCTAACCCTAAGCCACAACAACGTTATGATATCATCACAACATTCAATGCCTAAGGAGAGGCAGGCCTTTTCTTCATCTTAACCTGAGGCAAGTTCTCTGCAATCTCTGTTCCTAGGAAGACACAGCTTAACAAAGTCATGATATACATTGTCAATGTCCTCATCAATTCACTCTCTGCCTGCAGAACAGTCTCAGGATGCCTCAAAATTTCAGTAAGACCCTCCTTCAGGATTTCTGTAAACATACAACAAGAAAATCCTCCTTCAGGGCTTCTAAACCAAGGTTCCAGGACCTCTGCAACAACAGCACTGTCCTTTACCAGCAGATGAATCTGGCAAATATCAAAACAGACAGCAGCCCCCTCTCTTCATGTCAACAAGTCCATCCCACAAGTGGGATTCACAAGCTCTGGATTTTACCACTTAACCCGAAAACCAAGCCAATACAAGGGGATCTTTAAATTCCATTACCATTATACACATGTACATAATGACAGACATAGTTTGCTATGCTTCTCTCCATGTTTCTTTTACATGCCTTAGAAATCTTGGCAACAGTAATTTGTCCTTGGTACCATCTCCTGTGGCAGCTGAGCTGCTCTGCAGTGTGAAAATTGGCTTATAATTATAGTTTTAAGGTGAGAGAGATCACCAGGTACCAAATGAAATAAATCAGGAACTTGAAAGCCAGAGCCAGCAAAGGACATCATTTTATTTACTTTCCATTTTCAAGAAAAATTTCAGTGGTTTCTCCATTTAAATCCCGTAATACAGGTTTGAGTTGTGCAGGACATTTTATTGGCATGTCATATATGACATTTGGAGCATTACAATAGTAAAAGCAGCCCACACCAGCTTGCGTGCTACCTTCCATAGACCTATAGAAAGACAGGATGTTACCTTATTAATCAATAAGAAAGTGTAATTATATTATTTTCCCACCAGTTGGCATTATATTCAATCACTAGCCCAGTGGTCTCATCAAGGTCAATATGACACATACACAAAAGGTTCTTTTCCTTAACCCTCCCTCCAAGCTCCCACATCCAGGCATCACTCTGCTCTTTAAAACTGGGCAAGATTATAAAAACCCATTATGGTCAGATTCATAGCTGATCTAGCGCAGTGATATCAAACTCAAATAGAAATGAGGGCCATTATATATAAGTATTCTTGCAGGCCATATATTGATTTTTTTCAAAAAATCATATATTATCTATGTTCTATTGTATTTTTATTTGCTTTGTCAAATATTTCCCAATTACATTTTAATCTGATACTGGCAGCACCAGGAGTGTGACCTGTGGCCAAAATGTTTGACATCTTTGATCTAGGGCATAATATAGCACATGATTCCAAAATTAAATTAGATTTTTCTTCTTTGTTTTGACCCCTCGCTTCAACACATACATAAACACATTCATAGAGAATAGGCAAAAAAGAGAAAAAAATTTAAAAAAATAGACAATGTCCTGTGGACATATCATTTATTACAATGACTGTGAAATTCTTTTGATCATATATTTTTATCATGAAAAATGCTTCAGCATGCATCACATACATACAAATATGTACACACATATATGATATTTATAAACTATATTGTATTACTGTGCTAATATTCTGTACATTATAAAAGAAATCAAAATAGAAATGTAAAAGAATGAGACAAAGAAATAAGCAATATTTTTAAACATTTTATTTTAAAAATACCAAACCCCTTTTTTGCTCTTGCTAAAAAAAATTGTGGTGAGAAAAAATTATAGAGAGGACATTTTAGTGAGAGTAATGTGATTAAATATGCTCCATCACTTTTTGAAATTTAGGTTTAACACTTCATGGTACAGTGATTCAAAGGGCTGATTCTGAGTTCAGTTTATTTCAATACTTGGTGTTACTGCTTTGTCATAGCTGAAAAAGATATCTCACAGAGATCCAAATGAAAGAAAAACATTGTTGGCTGCGCTTATTAAACCATGGTCCTCATTTTTCAATCCTTTCTACTTATTATGCAAAGGTTTTCATTGAAATTCACCTAGTAGATTTCCATCTTTCCTGATGTGGGAGAAGGTATTTGATCTAGGTAATGAGAAGGGGGCATCAGCAAAGCAGACAGCAAGGGGCCTGGGTAGGCTCTGGTTTCCTGGTGGTGAATGGCCTTCATTCACTCACCAATTACATGACCTGATGGCTAGAATTATACATTAGAAGATTGTTATCTTTCATGGATTGACAGACAACCCCCCATATTACAAATACAGACTTCCACATATGCTGAATAACTCCAGCAATAAAATTGAAGTGGAAATGTATCTTTATTACAGACAAAAATGTTACCCACAACCACCTAGACATAACATTGAACCAGAAAAGCTAAAGAGCTACATTTTTAATGGAGGTTACCATACCAAATACTCATAATCTTCCACAATAATAGGCACAGGGTGAGGTACACAAGTGAGACTGTTCACTTGTCTGCTACTGGTGTTGTACGTAGAATGCTTTCATTGAATCTATATAGAGGATGGAGTATAGGGGGTGTTTAGAAAGACTAGCATTTCTGGTGTGAGGGCTTGCTGAGCCCTTTTCAGGGCTCCTCATTGTAAAGCCAAGCATGAGCAGCTTTCCAGAAGAATCTGCTGTGAATAGCTTTTCAAGGTCCTGATTACACAGTTTAGTGAACACTCTATTTATTCAATAACAAATCAGAGCAAAACATTCACAGAAAATCAAGCTACAGCATTCACAATGTTACAATTTATCACAGAAAATCAAAATACAGCATTCACAACAGCTTATCACTAAAATGGCCAAATAGTTTTCACCACAATGTCACAAAGTTTTGAACAAAGAACAATCATTTAGAAACTCAATCATTCAATCATCCTTAAGGAGGCCTCCTTAAGGGACACAAAGTACAATAGTCAAGGTTCTCCACTCATGGGGCACACCAAGTTAGAAATCAATTACTATTCAGTCATCATTCACTATTCAATCATCAGAAAATTCTCAAGCCCTCCACTCTTAGGTCACTAGTAAATTACAATTTCTCAGTTGGTATACAGTATCCAAGTAAAGTCTTCTTTCAGCTTGACTCAGGGTGGTCTCTCAGATTCCCTGGATCCCCTTCCATGGTCCCAGGTCCTACCTGGATTCATCAAACTGTCACCTGGGTTCAAAGGCAGACAGCTCCCAGGTCCTTGTCCAGCTCTCCATGCATTTCCTGTTCCACACTGAAGCTAACAGTGTCCAGTACACCTTAAATCCTTCACAGTCTCTGTTGCCCAGAAGTTAAGGCTTAACAAAGCCACATACAAAGTACCAGCATCACAGTCATGCTTCCTCAGTGTGCAGCAGCTCCAGCTGGCTCTTGGACATCTTCAGCAGCTTCCAGAAGCTCCAGCTGGTTCCCAGAATCAAAATCACTTCACCCAGGTTCTCAAAATCAAAATCATTCTCTCCAGCCTGGGGGGCCTTTCCTCTTCTGCAGCTTCTGCCTCCATGAAGCTTGCTCCAAGAAGATCTTTCTAACCCAGCAGGGACTTCTCCTTATATACATGGCATTAGCTCCTTCCAATTTCAGCCAACCCCTTCCTGTTACATCAGAAACAGGGATTCATACCTTCTGTTTCTTTAATAGAGGCTTGATTAATGACTAAGTGCTAAGTACCTCTCAGCTTAGCAATGCAAAAGGAACTTCAAATTTCATTACTATTACACTCATACACCTTTGGTCTCCATCTGTCATGCAACTCTCACCTGTGGCTCTAAGAAGTATGTGCAGTGGCCACCCCCCAACAAACTGTCTTAGTAAATGGGCTAAACCAGGTTGAGGGTAACTGACAGACCTCAAATTCTTTGGTGAAGGAGGATGATGTCTACCCCAAGCATGTGAAGATTTCTTCTGGTGGAATGGGCAGATAAAAACAATTTGTTCCAACAGCCATGAAAACAACTAAAGCAGGCACTATGGAGTGTTTAAAACTTAGTTGGACATCAAAGACTGCATCCCAGGCCATTGCTACTTGTCTTGACTTTTGTCCAGACACTGAACTTCAATAACTCAGAAACAGAATGAGATTGATGACTCTGTGCAACTCTCCAATTCATATGCAAATCAAGACACCTCCATGATGGTCCTCTTCAAAAATGAAGGACAAACAACAAGAGAGGATGAATGTACATAATAATACTTTTATTTCATTACAAAGATCAGGGAAAATGCCTTCTCTCTTTTAGGAATTGGCTAAGTCAATAAGACTGGAACAAAAAGAAAAATTTTAGTATATCATCTCTTCCAAATTGGTAAAGACTGACAAAGTTTTTCATTAAGATTAAAGCACAATTCTAATATTATTTTTAATATTTTCCTAAAGAGAGAATGGGGGTGAGTGAATGGGCAAGGAGGGGGAATATATTTACGTGCTTCTAAACTAGAAAGACAATCATGTGGTTAGAAGTATTCACCACAAGTCATAATCCTTTATGAACTAACAAGACAAATACCTATGCTATAAATACAAACACCATAATATCTCTTTGAATTCAGCGAAGAAACTTTATTAGAACTGGAGAATTATTATGGACAGAACTACTATCCACAAATTCCTGGACATGGCACTGGTCCATAAAAAATGTAACTTACTCAGTTATGAAAAACAATCATATTTCATTGATATGTGCAATATATTTCAGAACATTAAATATAAAAGAATAATCGCAGGATAGCAACTTGTCCTAGGACTATTTCTATCTGAACTCCATCAAACAAAATGAGAATGAGATAATAACAGTAACCCCAACCCCAAGTCAAATCCATCATTCATGGCATAAAGGAAGGAAACAAGCATTTACTAAGTGCCTAGTATATGCCAGGCACCGTACTGAGTGCTTTACATATATTATGTCATTTGATCCCCATAAAAACCTTGGGAGGTAGATGATATTATTTTAAAGTTGAGAAAACTGAGACAGAGGGCAAGTGACTTGCCTAAAGTCATACAACTAATAAGTAATTGTCTGAGGCCAGATTTGAACTTGTCTTCCTGACTCCAGACCCAGAACTATCCACTGTGTCATCTGGCACCTACCATGGAGGTATAACAAGAAAGTAAATAATGACAGTCAGGGTGACTTATAATAGATACTTTGTGAGCCCAGAGACTCTTATTAGTAATAAAAGTAACAGAAACCCTGAAGCATCAGCCAACTGGGTACTGATGATATCACTTATTTGGTGAGCATTTGATATAATACAGTTGCTCCTAAGTTCAAAAAAACAGACAAAGAATTGTTGGAAAACTGGAAAGCAGTATGCCAGAAATAAGGTTTAGAGCAGCATTTTATACCACATACCACAAGAAACTCAAAATGGATACATCACCTGAAGAACATACCATAAAAGAAATTAGAAAACTTTTACAGCTATTACTAGGGGGTGATTCTTTCTTTACTTCTTCCCTTTCTTCCTTTGTCTTTCTTACATGATAAACACAACCAACTTAGGGTCTGGGGTGCTATCATCCAGGGTGTTCAGTCGGCCTAATATCAGCACAATCCCAAACAGTCATTTTGGCTTGTCAGGGCCACAGTAAAGGACAATGAAAAAATTCTCAAATAGGGATCATTAAAGGAAAAGAATACAGCGACTGGATAAGACTAGAACCTGCACTAGACAGAAGCCAAGACTGAGGAAAATGGGCATAGATAATAGGAAAAAATAAGATGTACCCAACACATTGAAGTGGATATCCAACACACTCCAAAGGAAGTGGACTGGCCCAAACAAAAAAGATCCCAATCCAAGAAGTAAGACAGAAAATATGAGTAAACAGAAGAAAATACTGAATACAATATTAAGAAATACTATGACAAGAGAAATACAAGAATCAAACACAGAAGAATGGTTTCTCATGAACTTATCTTTGTGTACATTCTAATTTTCATGGAATTGTATCTCTTAACCCAAACTGTTAATTCTCTTTCTAATTCTTTCTTCTGTAGCTTTCATTCCTTTTTTATTTCTTCTTTTAGAATTGTCATTTAATTTATAAAAGCATTTAAAATTTTCTTTTTCATTAATTCTTGCTTTATCTCTTTCAGGAATTCTCATTAAACTTGTAGCCAAACTGTCTTGCTTTGAGGCTTTGCTTATTGATATTTTGGAGTTTTTCTCTTATTCTAGGTTTGTGTCTTGAGTATATTAGCTTTCTATGGTGGAATTATTTTTTTGTTTGCTCTTTATTTCTTCTAGCCTACTTCCTGACTTTGAAGTTTATACTAGAGATAGACTCTGTGCACTTCTAGGGGCAATGTTTTGAATGAGTTTGTGTCATCTAGGTTCCTGCTATTGATTTCCTGGCATCTTGAGTGTTGTTTTTCCAGGATCTTAGGGGGAAAGCTCAAGTTGGGGACCTACAAAATTTCAGCATTCTCCATGTAGTCTGATCCTGGTCAAGGTTTGATCACTGCCTTGCCTTTTTGGTATCAGTTCTGCAAGTTCCTGACCTAGAACTGGGTAGTGAGGGACAGAACTGCTAGTTGGCATCTATTTTTTGACTCCACACAAGATCAGAACCTTCTATGGTAGATCTGAAACTTCCTTTTTCCCTTGAAAAAAAGAAGATTCAGGGCAGCTAGGTGGCGCAGTGAGTAAAGTGCCAGCCCAAAGTCAGGAGGACCTGAGTTCGGTTCCAGCCTCAGACACTTAACACCCACACACACACACACACACACAAACTAGCTGTGTAACCTTGGGCAAGGTATGTAACACCAATTCCCCTCCAAAAGGTGAAAAAAAAAAGAAAAGAAAAAAAAGAAGCTTCCCTTTTTCCTCTCCCTATGTTGAAATGCTCCACACAGCTATTCCTGACTAGATTCCACCTACCATTAGCTCCAATATCCCTTTGCCATCCTGGCCTGGAAAAATGACTATGATTTTTTTTTCTTGGATTTTTCAATCTGGTGCATTTTCTAAATCTGCATGGAAGAGTTGTGGGGTAAAACTTGGTTGTATTTTTTCTGCTACTATCTATACTTCTCTTTTCAAGAAATCATTAGAGAAGGCTGGATAAATCTTTAGAATAATAATAATAGCTAACATAAATATAGCATTGTGCTAAGCACTTTACAATTATTATCTCATTTGATCCTCATAACAATCCTAGGAGATATGTACTATTATTATTATCCTTATTTCATAGATGAAGAAACTGAAGAAAATAGAAGTTAAGTGATTTGCCCAAGGTCACACAGCTAGTAAGTGTCTGAGGTCAGATTTGAGCTCAGGTCTACCTGACTCTAGGCCCACTGGGCTATGTGAAAATAGAATTCACTGACCATGTTTTGAAAGAAACCCAAATCAACAAAAGAACTCACATAATGAAGGCACTCATATGGTAGTCATGTTGAGGTTTGGGGTTTAGGGGTGCTCAAGACCCCAAAATACTGACATGCTGGGTCCCACCAAATGAATTTGACTCAAGCCTTCTCTCAGCCAAAGAAAAGCAAGATTTATTAAAGATTTGCCATAATGGGTAGACTCTTAAGGAACCTAAGTATTTGTGACACTTGTATTGACAAGCGGGCCAGAACAATCTGACACAGACTGAGTCTGAGCTAGATTGAATCTCAGCCCCTTCATGGAGGCAAGATGGATCTTATATACAGAAAGATTGTGGGAGGGATCTAGGGGGTGGTCTAGTAGTCTGGGAGGAGTGGTCTAGGGAAAGTCTTGAGGAAAAGTCTAAGGAGGATCTTGATGGGACTGGGGTCAGACTCCCTGAATCAAGAGAATGGGATTCTGATGGTATCAAGGGTGAGAGGTAGCTGAAGGTAACAGACAATGGAGGGCTAGGCTAGGTTAAGGGTAACAGAGATTCACTCATATTGATAATGGAAGGCTTTTAGCCTTTGTGGAATGCTAGATCAAGTGAAAGATTGAAGGGGGTTCCCAGAGCCTAAACCCCATCAGTCAGAAGAAGTGATACAAGGACACTCTCAAAGTTTCTTTGAAGAACTTTGCAATTGATTGTGTGACTTGGGAGACACTAGCAAAGGACTGTCTAGCATGGCATGCCTGTATCAAAGAAAGTGCTGTGCTCTATGAGCAAAACAGAATTGCAATAGCTCAAAAGAAATGTGAGATGCACAAATTTAGAGACATCTCCACCTCAAATGTTCATATGGACTATTTGTGCCTGACCTATGGTAGAGACTTCCAAGCTCCTACTGATCTGATCAGCCATAATTGGACATGCTGTAACTTGACTCCAGCATAGTGATGCAATTTTGGTCCTCTTCAAGAACAAAGGGTAACAAGTAAAAGGACAAATAAAATAAAGAAATAAAAAAGCAGTTAGAAAGAAATAATTCAAGTCATGAGAAACCATAGTATCATATAAGATTTAATAGGTACAATGATATAGAAGAGAAAAACTTGGAATATGCTATTCCAAAAGGCAAAAGTTAAAGACCTACAACAAACAATAACTTACTCTGCAAACTGAGTGTAGTCCTATAAGGATTAAAAAATAAGCCTTTTTATAGAAAAGAAGACTTTTAAGCATTTCTTACCAAAAGACCAGAGCTAAACCAAAACTTTGAAATGCAAAGAAAGGAGTCAAGAGAAAACCAGGAAGACAAATACATATAAGCAATCCGAAGGAGCTAAGCAATGGTGAAGTACTTACATTCTAATAGAAGGAAAAGAGTTGCTTCAAAATCCTCATTTCAAGGATCATAGAAGGAGTTAAATTAAGATGAGCACAGGAACTGAATATGGTAATGTTCTGCTTTGTTGGCTTAAAGAGAAGAAAGAAAAGATAAAGGGAATACATTAGAGGAGAGATGAAGAAGCATCTGAAAGAGCTTGTTATTTTGCAAAGATGGAGAAAGTTCACAAACAGGAAAGTAGGGTTGTGAGAAGTGAGAATCAGATGATCTCCTTATCTGAATCAGATAAAAGAGGGCAGAACATATAAAAATGCATCTAACTCAACAAGGAAGTAGGTAAGTATGAAGAAAGAGAAGAAGTGAATATAATAGAATAGTCAGGAAGGGAACAGTCATAAACAAAACAAATTTCAACTTTAGAGGGTTGATCATGAAGAAGGAATTAAAAGGAAAATAAAATATAAGAGCCAGAAATCAGGATTTGTTCTTTGTGATAAGAGGAGGGGTAGAGGAATAGGAAGAAAACACTTCAGTTACAGATGACTAGAGTTGATCAAATTCCTTCCCTTTTTTCATGTCCTCCCTTTTTTTGAAGAAGAAGGAAAAGAATGAGGAAGAGGAGGAAGAGGAAAAGAAGAGGCAGTCACCTAGAGGAAAAGCATAAAAATATAAGAAGCTATGATGGAAGTAAATATGCAATTAGCAATCATAACAGTAAATGTGAATAGGATGAATTCACCTGCAAATTAGAGGAGAATAGCAAAATGGATTAGAAAGTAGAATAAATAACTTGTTTACAGGAAACACACTCTGAAATATAAAGATTCAAACAGCTAAATTGAGGAACAGAATTTGATATGCTTCAGATAAATTTTAAGTAGGGATAGTAATCAGGATCTCAAACAAAGCAGGAATAACAGACTTGGTTAAAAGAGATAAGCAGGGAAACAACATTATGCTTAAAGACACAAAACATAATGAAATAATATTAATATTTAATATAGTATACATATACCAAGTAGCAGAACATCAAAGACAGCTAGAAATTTCAGTGGATAGAGTGCTGGACCTGGAATCAGGAAGCTCTAAATTCAAAACCAACCTCAGACATTTATCAGTTTTGTGATCCTGGGAAAGCCATTTAACCTTTATTTGCCTTAGTTTCCTTATCTGTAAAATGGGGATAATAATAGTACCTAACTCCTAGATTTATTGTGAGGAAAAAATGAGACAATATTTGTAAAGTGCTTTGTAAATCTTAAAATGTGATATAATATATTCATGCATAGGTATACATATGGGTATGTATATGTGTATATGTGTGTGTGTGTGTGTGTGTGTGTACACACACATATGAGAGAACCTGAGAGAACTTTTGCAAAAGTTAGATATGATAGACCTCTGGCATTTATAGAAAGGAATAGAAAAGAACATACATAGCTATCAGCTATTCGTGGTATCTATAAAAAACTGACCATAAAACAAAAAAGCTGCAAAAAACAAATGCAGAAAAGCAGAAATATTATACATATACTTTCTTGAACACAATGCAATAAAATTATAATTAATAAAGAATATTTGAAGAAAGGATTCAAATTTAAATAGTGACTAATTTAATCATAAAGAATGTAGTGGGTTAAAGAACAAATCACAGAAACTACAGAAACTGACAAAATGACAAAGATGAGATGGCATATCAAAACTTTTGGGCTGCAGCCAAAGGAAAGTTTATGTCTCTAAATACTAAACAAGAAAGGAGAAAAAAAAATCAATGAATTAGGTATGCAAGCAAAATAACTAGAAAAACTACAAATAAAAAATATGAACCAAACACTTTGGCATAAATACTTTCTGGAATAAAAAAGTCTCTCCTGAGAGAATGTAGGGTTTCCCTTGCTTTCTACAAGTGGGCTAACAGTGTCATACTCCCCCAGTGTAGGTGGCTATCAACAGATTAAGTCCTTCTTGGGGTACCCAGTTTATGTCCAATGAAAGGCTCATGGGCTAGTCAGAAACACTGAGGAAAACTACCCCTTAATGAATTTGGGTGCTGAGGATAACATGCAAAACAAAAGGAGTCAGTTTAATGTAAGGCTTCATTGAAAGCAATGATGACATGGGGGAAGGGAATAGGAAAGAGGATCTATCATACAACTCAGGCATACACACTGGGTGAGGTAAAAAACCCCATTCAAAATTTAATCAAGAACATGGAGGTTTCTCAGGATAAAAACAGGAAATTTTTATTCTCTTCCCCTATGGGAAGAGGGTGGTCTTCTCCATGGTGGATCAGGGAGAGGAAGCATGTTACAGAAGACAGAACAAGAATTTATACCCTAACGCAGTCAAGCCCCCTCCCCCCTGCTTTCCCTTTTCCCATTGACTGGGAGTTGGGTTTACAATCTGATCATAAAATCTCCTCCAGTGATAAGGAACAAGGAAGCCCGCCACTATCCCCTATTGGCTGGGAGATGGGCAGGTAACCAGGGTACTGTTCATGTCCTTATTTGGCAAACAAGGATGGAGGTCAAAAACCCCTAAAAGGCCTAATGCTGATAAGGGCGTGGCAAACAAGGGTGGAGGTCTCCTGAAGAGGCCTAATGCCCCTAATGAAGAGGCAATAGTAAAGAAGGGGGAAAGAAAAGGGAAGGTGGAAGCCAAAACTCTGGCTTGTTCCCACAAGAAAACTTATGCGCTGAGAAGTTTTAACCTTTCCCATTCAACACAAACACATACACAAGGACATAAGGACAGCATTGCTTGGAGAGCACAGACACACAGACACACACACACACACATTATATATATGGGACCATTAATAAACCATATTTTTAAAAAAGGAAATTTTAATCAATATCAATTAATTATACTTATTACTTAAGATTTTTATTTATCATGAGACCACATAAATATCAAAAAATTACTTTGCTAAGTAGTATACATTTAAAACATTTTTTCAGTTTTACTTATTGTTTATATTTAGTTAATGTGACATATTACACCTTGTCAGTAATCAGTTTATCATACTCAGGAATCATGTTTGAAATCTATTTCATCAGAAATCCAAAAACTAACCTTAGCAGCCACCTTATTTTCTGAGTTTACTCTCTTGAAAATTCATTGTTCCCCACTGAGATTTTTCAACAATTTGGACGTTTTAATTTGTTTTTTATTGGTGTCCAATTTGCTTAAGTCAGGATGTTTTGATTCAAAATAGCTACAAAGATTGTATTCCTTTGCTTCTCAGCAAACAACCTACACCGTTTTGTCTCTTGAGTAAGTAAACAAGTATTGGTCCATTCAAGATTAAACACTCTATGTCCTTATTTGATCTTCTATTTCTTTTTATCACTCATTTTACAAAGTCACCCCAAAAACTTTAATGTTGGAACCAGAAAAATCTCCACAGCAACTGCTCACATACAAAGAAATATTGAGTTTAGTGTCTGACCTTGGAGAGAGCGCTAGACATTCATGTAACTTGGAGGGAGACCACGCAATGAAGGAAGAAAAGAAGTCCTCACATTCATTCATCACATAGTGGCATTGGCACGTGGCTGCACTCACTTTCTCCCTGTTCAATTCCAGTAACGACTGAAAACAGGAAAAAGATTTGACTCTCGCTCCTCTCAGACTAGGGACGGACTGACGATGTTTGGTTGCTGGGTGTCACGAGTGCGCAGTGGCAACCCGACAGCTACACTGTCATGTAACTCCAAGTTACATGACAAGCTCAATAATGACAAGTGGAAGGCAAGTGGGGCACAGACAAAGCACTCCTTACATCTTTACTTTCTTTTACATCCTGTACATTTTTCATGGGCCACATAAGGTCATATGTTGTGCAGGTCATATGTTGTGCAGAACTGACCTAGAGAGTCTGGGTTTTCAGAGAATGGGCCTGCCATGGCAGCTGTCACATCACTGGAGGGGGTGGGAGTGGGGGAGGGTGTGCAATGAAGTCAGGGAACATGCACCAGTAGCAAAAGGTGCAGGTTCTAACACTAACCAGAAAGGCCTGCTCAGGATGAAGAAAGTAGAATTATATCTTCATGAAGCTTATTGGTAAGTTTCAATAGTCAGCTCTAACTAGAATTGTTGTTAGTTAATCATTTCAGTCGTGTCCAACTCTTCATGACCCCATTTTGGGTTTTCTTGGCAAAGATCCTGGAGTGGTTTATCATTTCCTCCTCCTCTAGCTCATTTTATAGATGAGGAAGCTGAGGCAAACAGGATTAAGTGACTTGATCAGGGTCAAACAGCTAATTAGTGTCTGAGGCTGGATTTGAACTCAGATCTTCCTGACTCTAGTCCCCACACTCTATCTACTGTGCCCCCCTATAACTAGAAGTAGGGCAGTTTAAACTCTAAGTATACCAGAATCATGTTACAAGAGATGGGACTAGAGCAAAAGAGACTCCACTTGTTACAATATTTTATTTTTAGTTTTTTGGTGGTGGGAAAGTCAGGGGTAAGGATAACTTAGAGTCTAAAATGGAAGAAAATAAAGGTGTTAGTAAACAAAAGAGAAATTGTAAAGTGAACTCAGAAAAGCATAGCAGCATTGGAGCTACAATGTTAAACTGGACATTTAAAAAATGTTATAGTTGAGATTCACAACTTTGTATGTAGTTCTCATTTTCTGTTCTTTGTATAGAGAAATGGTCCTATTTGTTGATTTCTTCAAGTTCATAATGATAGAAAGGAAGTTTAAATAAAAGCTGTTGAGAAGGGACTTCCACCCCTTCTTTGCAGAGGATGGGGACTATCTGTGAGAAGCGCTGCATCAAAGTGTTGTTAAGTTATGATGAACTTTTTCCTCCTTTTTAATTTTTGCTATAATGGAGGGGGAAGGAGAGGATACATATTTCATATATATATATGTATATATACATATATATGTAAGTATATGGAAATGTAGACAATGTAAAAACAAGATATCAATAATCAATTTTTAAAAAAGAAATTGAACACATGACAAAAATAGATCTCCAATGAATTTGAAAAGAAGATAGGCACTTTAGGAATTTTTAAAAGCTCTTTTTTAGGTTGGATGGCATGAGTCCAACTTTAAATAATTTTTAAGTTGACATATTTCCCCATAATATTTGACCTAAAATATGACAAAGCAGTCTTTTGAGACATCCTGTACTTCAGGACTTGTACACAATATCATATGCAGTTGCTGCCCCCACAATTTGAACCATAGGAAGAAACATTAAGGTATCAAGGAATAGTCTTAAGAACAGATTTCATATACTCTAATGGCAGAAGCCATTGAAGAGAGCTACCAAAGAGCTGTGGGAAGACAAAGGAAGATTACAAGAATATTATAATAACTGGTACAAGGAGTGGACAGTTTGAATGTCATAGTATCCCTGACAAAAAAGAAACTTTCAGAAAGGAATCTGGAAAATAAAAATGTATTAGAAATTCTCCTTAATCAACAATTAAAAGCAAAATATAAAAGGTTGCCAACCTGAAAGATTAGTTAAAGGAGGCAAACAGACTAAGTAATAGGTAAATCCATATTGTTTATTCCCTTAAAGTTAGTCAGATACATATGTGTATGGAGCCAGACTAAAATCTGACTCCTGAACAAAAGAATGAGAAAACTTAAATTCATTTTAGAACCCTCCCAATTCAGGGTGGCTGTGTCACTCAAATTTATGATCTCCATAAATGTTTAATCATTGTATGAGAAAGGAATTTTCTTAATTGAATAGGTGGTAAATGCAGTAAAATAAGAGAGTTTACAAAGTGTAATTAATAACATAATTGAAATTATGACCCAAGATATCTGTGTTTTCTTTACCATTAACATGCCATAACATAGTATATGTCCAAAAAATATTAAGATAAGAAAAAATCCCATTACCCAAGTTAGTGCCTCGGATTAAGGGTCATAAAATCTGGCTTTGTTGATGTAGGAAGAGGTTTCTCTGAGTTTCCTCAGAGAACAAAAAAGCTTTAGGTCCAGGCTCTTCTTCTGGTTGATTAGTTCAGACCCTGGCCCTTATTAAGGTTATTAAATTGATATTAAATGATCATCAAGGTAAAAGTGATATGAGTAGTCAAAGAAGTGCAAAGAGCAAAATAACCCATTAAACATCAACCAAAAACTTTGCTTATAGAGGCTTAAGAAGTAAAGAAATTAGGTGATAAGGAAATCCCTCAAAGGAGGAAAATCTAGAAAATTTGTGGTGAACTATATGACTGCCAGAAGTTCAACAAAAGGAAAACACAAAGTAGAAAGGTGCACAATATGCAATGGAAATGGGGTATGAGGTATGTATTTGTTTCTTTTATTTATTTTTTTTTTTTTGGAAAGGGGAAAGGCAAGGCAGTTGGGGTTAAGTGACTTGCCCAAGCTTACACAGCTAGCAAAGTCAAATGTCTGAGGTCACATTTGAACTCAGGTCCTCCTGAATCCAGGACCAGTGCTCTATTCACTGAGCAACCTAGCTGCCTCCTGCTTTATAATCTCAAATTACAAACCTTTCAGTGCTGAGTTCCATTTCTCCCTGCAGTTCCCTGAAGTTTCCAGTGGAGATCTGACATTTCCTGGGACTGCCCCCAAAGGCCAGTTCAGACCCCACTTCATTTGATATGAAAATGTTCATATTGATGTTTTTCAAGTTCACAACAAAAAAAATTTAAATATCTAACAGAAGAAACAAAAATCTTGTGGGAATAGAATGAACTAGATACAATCCCTGTCATCTTGCCTGGATGTCTCATCTCAGTTTATCATGTCATTGGAGTTATCTCAAAGTTGCTTTCAGTGAACCCAGCACAGAATGAGTTTACATATAAATAACTTTTATTCAATTACCAAAAAGCACTTATTTCATCAATTTATATAATGGTGCACAGAATATTAAATATAAGAAAAATTAGAAGGGAAATGACTTGTTCTAGGATCATTTCTATTTCAACGCCAAAGAAAGATGAGAATGAGGTAACAATAAAAATGTCATCATCATTTTATTACAATTTATGATAAAAAGGTTAAAATTAGAATAGTTTCTGATAAGTTGACATAACTTCACAAAGCAACAGAAAAGCCTGGCAATTAAGTATATGCTCCTAGTTAATTTAAACTAGTTTACCTTCAGATAAAGGTGGAGACACCTTCATAGGTGGAGCCAATAAAGCATCTAAGATCTAAGAGATGACTAGGTGGTGCAGTGCTTAGAGTGGCACAACGGACCTGGAGTCAGGGTTCAATACCAGCCTCAGACACTTACTAGCTGTGTGACCCTGAGCAAGTCATTTAACCCTATTTGCCTCAGTTTCCTCATCTGAGAAGGAAATGGCAAACTACTCCAATATCTTTAGCAAGAAAATCCTAAATGGGGTCACAAAGAGTTGGACATGATTGAACAACAATTACAAAAGAAATCTAAGAGCAGATTCAAAAGATCCTCCATGACTAAAACTCCATGACTGGGTCATTAGACTGGTTTATACAATAGCAATTCAGGCTCAGACCATTGTCACAAGAAATTATGGAAAAGTTTTTCTTAATGAGTCTAGATATATGAATCCATGCAGATTATACAATGAGACAATAGGAACTGGGTTAAAATTAAACAGCTACAAAATACATAGAAAAACTTGGTCTTGTGGCCAAGATTATGCATCAGAAGTTCAATCTCTTTAGTAAACTAACAGACAGCAAATCCCCTTGCTACATATGAGGATCTCAAAATATACTTGAGGATTCAACAAATACATTGCAAATAATACATAATAAAGCTTCAGCATTATTACAGATGAAACTGTTGTTTATAAGCACCCAGACAATAGAAACCATAAAAAGTTAAAACAATATTTAAATAGCTGTTGATACATTGAATATAATAATCTCTAAACAACATAGTGACAAGTGTTCAAAATATGGAAACCTGGTGATAGAAATTAAAACTGTGGGAACACTATGAGAAATGTGTCCCATCATCCTTTCTGATCTTGGAATTGTCCTGAAGATGCTTCTTTCAGTGATTCTATAGAATAAGAAATTACAGTCCAATACTTTTATTCAGTTACAAAATGCAGTTATTTTATCCACCTGGCCAGTCATCCATTAAATATAAAAGAATAATAGTAAGGTAATAACTTGTTGCTGAACAATTTCTATTTGAATGCCAATGGGAAGAATAAGATGGCCTTTGTTAAGCATTTACTATGTGCCAGGCGTATGCTAAGTAGTGGGGATACAAAGAAAGGGGGGGGGAAATGGTCTCTCCTCTTTTTTTTTTTTTAGAGCAACTGGGGTTAAGTAACTTGCTCAACATTACATGGCCAGTTATTTCTGGGTGTGGTGCTGAGTATCTGAGCCTGGATTTGATCCCCAGGTCCCGACACTGGAGCTGGTGCTCTTACTCGCTGAGCCACCTCACCCCCCTAAGCAATTGGGGTTAAGTAATAAGGTGTTTCTGGGTGGGTGCTAAGTGTCTGAGCCCAGATTCGATCCCCAGGTCATCCCGACACTGGAGCTGGTGATCTTACTCGCTGTGCTACCTGGCCTCCCTAGTCTCTGCTCTTACTCACATTCTAAAAAAGGAGAAAACATAAATTGTGTGTATGTGTGTACATAGATGTGTATGAGGATGTGTGCATGGGATATCTATATCTGTATCTAACTATTGATCTATCTTCTATCTATATCTCTATCAATCTATCTATCTATCTTTCTATCTATCGAGTGTAGATGGAAGATTGTTGTTTGTCCTTCATTTCTGAAGAGAACCATGATATCAGTTAGGTCATGCCATGACTTTCAAGTGAATTGGATTTAAGTGAGGGAGAGCTGTGCAAAGTCACCAGCCTCACTTTCTCCTCTGGAGCCATCTGGGTCCAGTGGAAAGATATAAATTAGGACAATTGGAATTGGTTCCCTACAGGTGGAAGATAATCTCCAAGGGAAAATAGTAGTAAAGGAGACTGAAAAAATCTTTCTACAGAAGGTAGGATTTGAACCAAGTCTTAAAGGAAGCTAGGGAAGTCAGGAGATGGCAGTGATGAGGTGGGGAAGGAAAGCATTCCAAGCATGGGGAACAACTTTTGCAAAGGTACAGAGTTGGGAAATGAAGGGCATAGCTGGATTGTGGACTCTATAGAAGGGAGTAAAGAAGGAGAAGACAGGAAAGGTAGAAAACAGGCTGGAAAGGTCTTTAAAAGCCAGATGACTTTGTATTTTATCCTGGAATAGGAAAACCCTGGAGTTTATTGAGCAGGGGTGGTTGTTGTGTTTGTTGTTCATCCTTTGTTCTTGAAAAGGATCAATGACATCTGGAGGGTGACGTCTTGACTTGCAAGTGAATTGGATTTGAGTGAGGCAGAGCTGTGCAAAGTCATCAGCCTCACGCTGTCCTCCAGAGCCACTGGAGTCCATGCAAGACAAAACTCATGATGACTGGTAATGGCCCAGAATACAGTGGAGGACCTTGACATTTTGAAGCTAAGGTCTTTCAGTAGGGATGATGGCAATATGTGTCAGACTTGCGCTTTAAGGAAATTATTTTGGCAACTAAGTGGAAGATGTGTTAGAGTGGGAAGAGACCTGAGGTAGGGAGACCAACCAGTAATAATTCAATAGTCCAGGTATGAGACAATGAGGTCTTTGTACCAAGGCAGGGGTAAGAAGGGAACATTTAGGAAAAATGTAAAAACAAAAACTACAAGATTTGACCATAGATTAGATATGTGGGGTAAGAGTGGGCTGAGGATGACATGATGGTTGTGAGCCTAAGTGATTGGGACTGTAATGTCCTAAAGGGGTGGGGAACCTGTGGCCTTGAGGCCAAATGTGGCCCTCTAGGTCCTCAAGTGCAGTCTTTTGACTGAATCCAAACTTTGCAGAACAAATCCCCTTAATAAAAGGATTTGTTCTGTAAAACTTGGGCTCAGTCAAAAGGCTACACCCAAGGACCTAGAGAGCCACATTTGGCCTCGAGGCCACAGGTTTCCCACCCCTGCACCTAAACATAGGAAAGTTGAGAAAAGGAAAGAGTTTTGGGGGAAAGGTATATTTATATAGCTCTTTAAAGTTTGCAAAGTTCTTTCTTTTGGGTTTTTTTTTTGGAGGGCGGAAGGCAGGGCAATTGGAGTTAAGTGACTTGCCCAAAGTCACACGGCTAGTAAGTATTAAGTGTTTGAGCCTGGATTTGAACTCAGGTCCTCCTGACTCCAGGGCTGGTGTTCTATTCACTGCACCACCTAGCCACCCCTCTGTGAAGTTCTTAATATATATTACCTCATTTCCATGTAACAACTACCTTGGGAAGTAGGTTCTAAAGGTATTGGTATCCCCATTTTACAGATGAGTACACTGATGCTCAGTATACTTCAATGACTTGCCCATGATCACATTGATAGCAAGTCAGTCAGTGAATTAGCATTTATTAAGTAACTACTCTGTGCCAGGAAAGAAGTGGGAAAATAGTCCCTGCCCTAATGGGAGAGATGATGTGTAAACAACTATGTACAAAAATGCTATATACAGGATAAACTGGAAATAATCAACAGAGGGAAGGTAGGAGAATTAGAGGGTTTGGGAAAGGCTCCTTGTGGAAGGGGGGATTTTAGCTGTGACTTAAAGCATGCTAGGGAAGTATGGAGGGAGAGATGAAGAGAAAGAACATTTTAGGCATGAGAGATAACTGGTAAAAATGTTGTGTTAAAAGAATAGCAAGGCAGTCAGTGTCATTAGGTCACAGAGTATATTAGGAATGGAAAAATAAGGGCACTTACATGGCTGCCATCAGGAACCACTGTCTTGTGGGAATGAAACATGAGCATCAGTGTACTCATCTGTAAAATGAGGATAACAATGCCTTTAGAGCCTACTTCCCAGGGTTGTTGGAACTTGGAAATGAGATAATATATATTAGGAATGTCACTCTTGGGTGAGGAGGCTGGAAGCCCAAGTCTCAGGATCAAGGAGGTTCCCTTCCCAGCTTTCAACACTTCACACTTGGAAGATGGGGAATATATTTGCTAATCTCTTCAAAGGGCTCTCTTTGGTAAAAAAAAAAAATGCAGATTTTAACTATTGGTCTGGATGCTGCATTCCAGACAGCTATTTTGTACAAACTGAAGCTAAGTGAGATAGTAACTATTATTCCCACTGTAGGTTTCAAAGTAGAAACTATAGAATACAAAACATTAACTTCAGGATGTGGGATTTAGGTGGCCAGGGCAAGCATAATGGTGTCATTACTTCTAGAAAAGAAGGACTGATTTTTGTGGTTGATAGTAATGACAGAGAACGAGTGAATGGGGTCCCAGAAAAAACTGATGAGAATGTTGGCAGAGGATGAGCTTAGAGAGGCTGTCTTATTAGTGTTTGCTAACAAACAAGATCTTGCCAATGTCATGAATGGAACTGAAATCACAAATAAACTTAGACTTCATTCTCTTCCTCACAGAAACTGGTACATCCAAGCAACCTGTGCCACTAGTGGGGATGGGCTCTATGAAGGACCAAACTGGTTGTCCAATCAGGTCCAAAACCAAAAATGAAACAAAAGTCCTTCCTCCCTCTTTCCTTCTCTCCGTCTTATTTCCTCCCATTCGTCCTTTGCTTTACTCTCATGGGGCAAACTGTGCTTTGTGGTATTGAGGGCCAGAACTTGTTTTTTTATTTTTTTCCTATCCTTTGTCGCAGCATGTATTACACTATGCTGTAAATGTGGCAAATACAGGCCTGAAAACAGGTTTCTTATTTAATGTAAACAGTTTTTGTTTCCAATGGAGCAGTTTCTCACACTCCTATGCAATATTACTCAGCTTTTTCTATTATAAAAAATATAAAAAATTTAAAAAATTTAAAATATTAAAAAATATATTTAGAAAATCAATTCACCATTTAGTACTGGGAAGGGATTTTAAGCGTATTGACACTCGGGTTACACAGTGGAATGCTACTCCTACTGGCTTGTGAGATCTGTATTGAGATTTTAACCTGAACTCAGTGTATTTTTCTTAAATAGTGAAAAAATTTCAAAAGACAAGTAAAACATTTAAACACAGAGAACAGAATAGGTTTTGCAGTAACAACTTGAATACCAGACCA
Organism: Petaurus breviceps papuanus; assembly: GCF_028583685.1. Taxonomy (NCBI): domain Eukaryota; kingdom Metazoa; phylum Chordata; class Mammalia; order Diprotodontia; family Petauridae; genus Petaurus; species Petaurus breviceps. The sequence continues at coordinate 4,355,735 of NW_027187287.1, forward strand.
TTATAATTGTCTGTAGTTTGTCTTTTGAAACTTGAGAAATGATGGTCAAAAATCAAACAAGTGATGGATTTTGCAGTTAAAATAGAAATCCATGTAATGCTATGTCTTTGGATCTTTATGTATTTCATAGAATTTGTGCTTGTATTTGTACTTACATGGATACTTATTAGGAAAAAAAGCTTTGAGGTTGTGTTTCAGAGCAGGCTGCTCATTAAGAGTATTAGATCTTCAATCATAAATCATTTAGAACTAGACTCTCTCCCTTCCCCCCCCCCCCAGTAGTTCAAGTCAGGCTGTGATTGGTTCTCCATCACACTTGAATAACTCTTAGGAAGGACACAATGATGGCTGGTTATAAACATTGAGAAGAGCTTTCTGACATATTTGGACAACAAAAAAACCGCTTTTAAATTTTGGTGAAGTGTGTGGTGCTTCTGTTTGAAACCTTCCACAGTAAGAACAGCCTATATTAGCCTCAAAGCTTGGCTGGAGATATTTCAAAATCACAGTCAAGAACACCAGGCATTTCTCTATGGTGTCTAGATTTTGAAAGAAAATAAATTGAGCATGAGAGCTTGGGGAGTCATTCTATTCTAGAAGTATTCGGTCCCATTTTGGACCAATACCCCTATCTGTGTATGTGTAAAATGTCCTGTACTACCCCTCATTACTACAAGGGTCAGATTTACCATCTGGAAAAAAAAAGATCTTTCCTTTTTTCCCCTTTTGTATTCTGATAAACACTAAGAAGATGGAGTTGTTAAACTTTATCTCAGGAAAAACTCAGAACTGGTTTGTTTGGTCTTATGGAAACTTAATCCTTTCAATACACAGTAATCGACTATTTTGTATACTTGTTTTCAGTTTTCATCTCAACAAACAGTGTAATTAAAACTATTAAAATAAAATCTCTGAACTATTAAAAAAAGAATGGAAGAATAGGAGCTTGGAAGAAAGTAAGGTATAAGAAGACTAGAAAGGTAGGAAGGGGCCAAGTTATAAATGGCAGTATTCCCATTATACTTTCTACCTATATATAAAACTATTGATTTTTTAGAAGTGGTAAGCAACTTTTGTGATTCTCATTTAGAAGATGAAACTGAAGCCTGGAGAGACAAAATAATACAGTTAGTTTGTGTGCAGAGACTCCCTGGCTCAGAGCTTTTTGTCTCCACTTGACAGGTGAATAAAGCACAGTATTAACTGGTTCACCATGAGGTTGAGAATGTACTAATCTCCAATGCCAAATCATAACTATTAATCATGCTTCCAGCTGGACTAAATAGGACTTCTAGAAATGACAGAAATCCACTACAGGTAGATTTGAGAAACAAGGAGCTAGTCATGTTCCCGTGGGTATTGAGGTATTTGATGTATGAGGGTAAGTAGTAGTCATACATTCTTTCATTCACTCAGCAAACATTTGGGTAACTACTCTGTTGCTACAAAGATGATTAGATTGGCAGATCCATGCCTTCAAGGGCCTTATAATCTATATACTCATATATCTATTCCAAAGAGAAACATCTAGATCGAAACCCTGACCATTTAGGGGAGGGGGAAGGGAATAAGTATTTGTAAAGTGCCTACTATGTACCAAGCACTATGCTAAGTGCTTTACAAATACCTCACTTAATCCTCACAACAATCCTGTGAGGTAGGTGCTGTTATTATTCCCATTTTACAGTGGAGGAAATGGAGGCGGGCAGAGATTTGCCTAGGGTCTCACAGTTAGGAAGTATCTGAAGCCATATTTGAACAAAAGTCTTCCTGACTCCAGGTACTCCAGGTACTACTGTTCCACCTAGCTGCCTAAGTCCATTAATGGCCACAAACTGGGCAGCACTGTGGAGTGGGCATAGAACCCAACTTGGAATCAGGAAAATCTGGGTTCATATCTCATCTCCAATACTTACTTATCTAAGTGGTCATGGGCAAGCCATCTAGCCTATGTGAGCATTAGTTTTCTCATCTATAAAATGGAAAGAATACCTATAGAACCTACGTTGAAAGGCTCAGTGTAACATTCAAATGAGACAATCTATGTCAAATGTTTTATAAATTTAAAGCCCATATAAGTGTCTATTGCTATTATCTTTATTGTTATTATTAGGGAGGGAGCACAATAATTGGCATGACAGGGTTTATTAAGCCTTTATTGGAAAGGAGGGAGAGAAAACTAATCTCATCTCTCTTTCCCTTACTAACCTGTCCAGAAATCCAGCTGTGTTGTCACGACAACTCCCAACAGACTCAAGCTGACTTCATAGCACCACAATGAATACAGACAGGAAGGGGCTGAGCCCAGTAATATGGAACCCAGACCTACAAAAGGAAAAAGTTGGTGCTCCACCACAACCTAAGCCCAACAAAAATCCACAGACCAACACCAAACATGGTCCAAGTTGTCCAGAAAACTGTGGTGCACAGAACATCAGAGAATTGTGTTATATTGTGGATAACCTCATATTTGGAAAATGATGGCTTGGCCCATTCTGTTTCATTACTGATTCTCCTCATCCTCTGTCTTAGTCACTTTCTAGAAGGGCTGGATTGCTTCCCTCCCCCGCTTCCACCCCCACCACTCCACTCCCACTGCTGATTCCTACCTGAAGTCTTAATCCTGTACAGAAAGGAGACAACTGAGCTGGTTGCCATGGGGACGCCAAGGCTATCACATAATACACAGAATGTTTTATGGCATATGGAGAATGAGCAGAGGGAGCTGGGCAACTCCAGAGAAACAATGAGCCCCAGCTTCTGCTGGCACATCCCCTGGCAGAAAATCAATTTAGGATATGGGGAGATCTGGGGAGGTTGTACCAAAAGCTAAAGAGAAACAAATGTTTTCAAATGAGTTTCCATGGAGTAGATGAAAGGAAGTCGGGGTCAACTTCAAAACATCATCACTTGCCCTGTTCTTTTTTTTCCAGTAGCTGGGGTTGGGGGTGGGGGGAGAGGACAGGCAAATAAAGAGAGATCTGAGATACAATGGGAAGTCAGGGATTTTAAAATAGTCGCAGTACTAATTTATTTTGAAGCATCTGTAATGGGGCAACTTTTAAGCATCTTTTTTTAACTTAAGCATCTTTTATTCTCTCTCTCTCTCTCTTTCTCTCTCTCTCTCTTTCTCTCTCTCTCTCTCTCTCTCTCTCTCTCTCTCTCTCTCTCTCTC
>NW_027187287.1:4358919-4398580 GCF_028583685.1 Petaurus breviceps papuanus
TCTCTCTCTCTCTCTCTCTCTCTCTCTCTCTCTCTCTCTCTCTCTCACACACACACACACACACACACACACACACACACACACATGCACACCCCTAGCTAAGCCAGGCACTTGGGTTTAGAACTGTGAGTCAGGGAGGTAGCATGTGGGAGAGTGAAGGAGGTGTAGGACCAGAAGACACCCCTCACTTGGACACACACAGAGAGCTGTCATCACAGTCTATGTTCATTCAGTGAAATGTACCCAAAACAGGCTGAGAGGAGGAGGAAAGATTCAAGAGGAAGAAGTGGAGAAAGAGGATAAGAGAAATTACTGGAGGATGGGCAGGAGAGAGAGAGAGTGGCAACTTTAAAAGAAAAAAAAGTCATTATACCTTATTATACAAACTATACCCATTATACAAAAATACCTCTTATTTCAATTCCATGAAAGATAATAAAGATGGGTCATATTCATATAGAGATGTTACAGTTTGCAAAGCGCATTGAGCATTATCTCATTTGATTTAAACAATCCTTTGAGACAGGGACTATTTACTATCCCTATTTTGTAGATGAGGAAGCTGAATACATCACAGTGAGAGAAGCAGGCCGAATTTGGAGAAAGAGGACCCAGGTCAAAATCCTGGTTCTCCATCTTACTCTTTGTAACCTTGAGCAAGACACTTCAACTATCAGGGCCTCAGTTCCTTCTACATGAGATGGGGGTGTTTGACAGGATGGCTTTAAAAGAATGTACCCTATTTATACTTCAGCAAAATTAGAGTTCTTGGTGGTCAAAGACAGAGACGATGCAAAGATGAGGCCCTTTCCAGTCTAAACTAAGTATTCCACACCTTGAAAGAGAAATGAGGTTTTGGATACCTCGATGTATATGAAAAGTCCAGAAAAGAAAATTAACTGCACCAGAGCCCAGAGTACCTTAACATCTTTGTTCCCAGCCACTCATTTGCATAGGATCCCAAAAGCAATATGTGAGATATAACTATGGTCACCATAAGCAAGCATGGGGTCCCTCAGTGGGAGAGCCTCCCAGAAAGAATTCTTGAAAAGGAGAGGGCATATCTGTTCCATCCCTACCTGCCTGGGAGGAGACAAAGCCTTGAGCCATGATCCTGAGATCTCAGAGGAGAGTCTTATGCCAATCCTAGGCTACAGGTTTTTACCCTTTCTGGAAGAGTATGATAGCAACCCCGATAAAAACGAAACGAAACATGGTAGCACAGAAAGATTCCAGTAACACCCAGCAGAGCCAGAGATGGGAGGGGAGTAGATACTGTAGTTTTCCCCTGAAGATTAAGCCGGAAAGTCTAGGAAATTTACCCTGTCACTGGAGACCTTGCACCCTATGAAGAGTCAACCCAGTAACTAAGTAACTTGCTGGTCCACCAGCCAGCCATTTCAGCAGCATCTGTATCCAGTGAGGAGCTGTCTTTTGGCCAAAAGACCAGCTCAGCCGAGGGGACTGACCTCAGTAGAGATTCCATGCCTTCTCTGCAAAGAGAAAGCCCAACTCCTGCCCATATGAAACTCCATGCCCTATGGGGAGCCAGTCCAGCCTAGTAGCAGAGTGATTCATCCATCACTCATACCATGCTTCACAATGAATATTGTAAGGAGGAAGAAAAGACAACAAGGGTCTCTAATTTCAGAGTTGTGAGTTTCCTGGGTTCCCGGGTACTCCCTACATGTATACCATTGTACTTTAAGCTTATGCCCACTTAACCTCATTATGTGTGTATTAGTAGGAGAGTGCACTTCAGGTGAGGGTACAGTGGAAGGTGGGAAGTAGGAATGTTTTGTAACGACTGCTTACTGTGACATTTAAATAAATGCCTACTCTAAGTGGGGAAGGGCAGCTAGGTGGGTTTGGGATTAGGAAGACTCATCTTCATTTTCAAATCCAGCCTCAGACACTACCTGTGTGACTCTTGGAAAGTCACTTAACCCTGTTTGCCTCAGTTTCCTCATATGTAAAATGAGCTGAAGAAGGAAATAGCAAACTACTCCAGTATCTCTGCCAAGAAAGCTCTGAAAGGACTCACAAAAATCAGACATAACTAAAATGATTTAACAATAAAAAAGTTTACTAGGTGAGAATTAATATTAGGTACATTCATAGGGGCTGACAAGCTACACAGTGTTAGAATATCCAATCACAGGGAAGTCCCTATAACCTGAAGCAGCAGTTTCTGAATTAGTCTCATTTAGGGCACTAATTTTAATTAGGGCTATTTCTCTGGGTTTGTAGAACTCTTCTTAAAATGAAAAGAATTGACCGATATCTTGCAACATATGCCAAAATAAAGTCTAAATGGGTGCATGATCTAGATATAAAGACTGATACTGCAAGAGATCATTGGAGACCCAACCAGAAATAGTTTACCTATCAGATTTATGGAGGAGGGAAGAATTTATGACCAAACAAGAGATAGAGAGCATTACAAAATGCAAAATGGATAATTTTGATTACATTAAACTGAAAAGTTTTTGTACAAATAAAGCCAATGTAACCAAGATTAGGAGGGAAGTGGAAAATTGGGAAAGAATTTTTACAACAAATGTCTCAGATAAAGGGCTCGTTTCTAAAATATACAGAGAACTCAGTCAGATTTATAAGAATACAAATCATCTCCCAATTGATAAATGGTCAGAGGATATGAACAGGCAGTTTTCAGAGGAAGAAATAAAAGATATCTATAAGCATATGAAAAAATGCTCTAAATCACTCTTGATTAGAGAAATGCAAATCAGAACGACTCTGAGGTACCACATTTCACTGGTCAAATAGGTTAAGATGACAAAACAGGAAAATGATAAATGCTGGAGAGGATGTGGAAAAATTGGAACACTAATGCCTTGTTGGTGGAGTTGTGAACTGATCCAACCATTCTGGAGAGCAATTTGGAGCTATACCCAAAGGGCTATTAAAAAATGCATACCTTTTGACCCAGCAATTCTACTTCTAAGGCTATATCCCAAAGAGATCATACAAGTGGGAGGTGGACCTGTATGTACAAAAATATTTATAGCAGTTCTTTTCGTTGTGGCAAAGAATTGGAAATCAAGGGGATGCCCATCAATTGGGGAATGGTTAAACAAGTTATGGTATATGAATGTAATGAAATACTATTATGCTATAAGAAATAAGGAGCAGGTCAAGATGACAGAGTAGAAACAGGACCCCCATGCAGCTCCGGCTCCCATGACCTCTAATTCGTGTAAAAGGGGACTCTAAACAAACTTTGGAGCTACAGAACCCCAAAAATGACACAGAGAAGCTAACCTCCTGCTGAGGACAGCCCAGTAAGCCGGCAGGAATTAGCCAGCGCAGCACTCTGGGAGCCCAGCCCAGCCCCAGGGCAGGCCTGACCAGCAGCTGGCTGGAGGGAATCCAGATCACCAGCAGCTGTGGCAATCCAGAATAATCAACACATTGGACAAAGTGAAAGGTCAGTTAACTTTGGGATCCAGTAGTGCATCGACTTTTGCCCCCAGGGAGAAAAGCCACTGAGGGCTGTGGCACAGCCACCACAATGTGGCAGCTTCAGCTCCTGGCCTGAAGAATGTAGGGGCACCAAGCAACCAGTCTGAGAGAGGTAATAGCTCTTGCTTTAACCTGCTTGGATCTGGATTGAGGTCTAGGGTGGAGGTCCTGCGGTGTGTGACCAGCTTTCCAGAGCGTGTGGAGGCTTCACAGAGGGCACCCAACTAATACCTCCAGCAGCTGAAAACACCCCAGCATTTGTAACAAAGCTCCCCTGTCTGGTAGCAGAGTCCTACTGTGGCAAAAAGCCCAAAAGTCAAGTAATTGAGTGGCAAAATGAGTAGGCCAAGGAAGCAAAGCAAACAGAAGAATCCAACATTAGACTCCCATTTGGGGAACAAAAAGGATCAAAGGATGAAACAGGAGGAAAACAGTGAAGTCAGAACTCCTGCATCAAAAGCTTCCAAGAAAAATATGAGCTGTTTACAGGCCATAGAGGAACTTAAGAAGCAGATAAGAGAAGTGGAAGAAAAATTGGGAAGAGAAATGAGAATGATGCAAGAAAATTATGAAATGAAAGTCAACAGCCTGACTGAGGAAAATCACACCTTAAAAAATAGACTCAAATGGCAAAAGAGGCTCAAAAAGGCAATGAGGAGAAGAATGCCATAAAAAGCCAAATTTGCCAGATGGAAAAAGAATCTCAAAAGCTCACTGAGGAGAATAATTCCTTCAGAATTAGATTGGAGCAAATGGAAGCTAATGACTTTATGAGAAATCAAGATGCTGTTAAACAGATCCAAACAAATGAAAGAATAGAAGGCAATGTAAAATATCTCATGGGAAAAACCACTGACCTGGAAAACAGATTAAGGAGAGATAATTTAAAATTTATTGGACTACCTGAAAGCCATGATCAAAGAAAGAACCTAGAAATCATCATCCAAGAAATTCTCAAGGAAAACTGCCCTCATGTTTTAGAACCAGAGGGCAAAATAGAGGTTGAAAGAATCCACCAATCACCTCCTGAAAAAGATCCCAAAAAGAAAACTCCTAGGAATATTATAGCCAGGTTCCAGAATTCCCAGATCAAGGAGATAATATTACAAGCAGCCAGGAAGAAACAATTTAAATATTGTGGAAACACAATCAGGATAACTCAGGATCTGGCAGCTTCTACACTGAGGGATCGAAGGGCCTGGAATATGATATTCTGGAGGGCAAAGGAGCTGGGATTAAAACCAAGAATTACCTACTTGGCAAAACTGAGTATCATGTTCCAGCAGAAAATATGGTCATTCAATGGAATAGAGAAATTTCAAGAATTCTTGATGTTGAAAAAACCAGAGTTGAATAGAAAATTTGACATTCAGATACAAGGAGCAAGAGAAGCTAAACAGGGAAAAGAAATCAGAAGCCACTTATCAAAGTTGAACTATTAACATTCCTACATGGAAAAACAATAATTGTAACTGATGATACTTTTTTCAGTATGAAAATAGTTGGAGGGAATAAAAATATATATATATATCTGTATTGGAGGGTATATGGGCACATGAATACATATGTGAATGTGTGTATATATGTTTACAGGTATACATAGATAGAGGGCACAGGACCAATTTAATAGGAAGGGATGATACTTAAAAGGGGAAATTAAGAGGTGAGAGAGGAATATAATGAGAGGAGATGGGGGGAAACAGAATGGGGTAAACTATCTCATATAGAAGAGGCAAGGGAAAATGGTTACAATGGAGGGGAAGAATAGGAAGGCAAAAGGGAATGGGTCAACCTTATTCTCACTGAATTTGGCTTGGGGAGGGAATGACACACACTAAATAGGGTATCTCACCCTACAAGAGAGTAGGGAGGAAGGGGATGAGAGGGGGGATGATGGAAGGGAGGGCAGGCTGGGGGGGGAGGGAAGTTGGAAGTACCCACTTTTGAAGGGACGGGATCAAAGTAGAGAATAGAACAAGTGGGAGGTGGGATAGGAGGGAAGGAAATATAGTCAGTCTTTTATGATATATCTACTATGTTAATGTTTTGCATTAGCTACACATGTACAACCTATACCGAATTGCTTATCTTCCCAGTAAGGGTGGGTGACAAGGGAGAAAGGGAATGAATCTGGAATTCAAAATTTAAAAATCAAATGTTTAAATATACATATATATATATATATATATACTATTATTAATACTATTTTACACGTAATTGGGAAATAAGATATACAGGCACTGGGGCATAGGGATCCACCGTGCCCTACTGGAAAAGTCAAAGGGGGTATGGGAGAAGATATGGGAGAGAGCAGATTGGAGGAGGGGATATCCTGTGGGACTGCTATTTTGGGGTGGTGGGTAGGGGAAAAATGGGGGGGAAATTTGTAACTCAAAATCTGGTGGAAATGAATGATGCAAATCAGAAGTTAATAAAGCATTTGAAAAATGACAAAAAAAGAAATGAGGAGCAGACAGATTTTATAATAACATGAAGAGACTTATATAAACTGATGCTGAGTGAGAAGAGCAGAAGCAGGAGAACTTTGTACACAATTTCAGACACATCGTATCTGTGATGACTGACTTTAATAGACTGGGCTCCTCTCAGCAATGCAAGGTTATAAGACAACTCCAAAGAATTCATGATGGAAAGGGCTATCCACATTCAGAGAAATAATTACAAAGTCTGAATGCAGATTGAAGCAAAATACTTGCTTTCTCATTTTTTTTTTGTTCTGTTCCTTTTTTCTTGTGGTTCATTCCATTGGTTATAATTCTTCTTTACAACTTGACTAATGTTTAGTGTGAAGGTATTTGTAGCACCTATATCAGATTGCATGCTGCCATGGGCAGGGAGAGAGGAGAGGCAGGGGGAGAAAATTTGGAACTCAAGGGATTATGGAATTGAATGCTGTAAACTAAAAGTAAATAAATTTAATGTGAAAAAAAATAAAATTGAAAGAATTGATCAAGTTTTCCTACCTACTTTAATTCCTGCATTAAGCAACAAATGGCTCTCCAAATGAATAATTCTTTGGTAAATCATGTCCACACTAGCAAGGGAAAAAAATAGCCCCTGCACAAAACATATCCAAATGAAATTTATTAAAGGTCAGTAAGGATATAGCAGATCTCTAAGTCTAGAAGTAGCACAAATAAATTTTTCAATAACATTTTATTTCTTTCCAATTATATTTAAAAATTATTTTTAACATTCGTTTTTAACAATTTTGAGTTCCAAATTCTTTCCCTCCTCTCTCCCCCTAGAAGGGAAGAATTTGATATAGGTTATACATGTGGAATCATGCAAAAACATGTTTCCATATTAGTCACATTGTGAAAGAAGACACAGGCCAAAAAAACCCCTCCAAAAAATAATAAAGTGAAAAATAGTATGCTTCAATCTGCATTCAGATTGCATCAGTTCTTTCTCTGAGAGTGCATAGCATTTTTCATCATGAGTCCTTTGGAATCGTCTTGGATCATTGTATTGCTGAGAAAAGCTAAATCATTCACAGTGGATCATAGTACAAGATTGCTGTTACTATGTACAATGTTTTCCAATTCTACTCACTTCACTTTGCTAATATCAGTTCATGTATTTCCAAGTTTTTCTAAGAGCATCCTGCTCATTATTTCTTATAGCAAATGATATACCACAACTTGTTCAGTCATTTCCCAATTGATAGACATCCCCCCAATTTCCAGTTTTTTGCCACCAAAAAAGAACTGCTATGAATAATTTTGTACAAATAGGTCTCCTCCCCACCCCCACCACCCCCACACATACCTTTTTAAATTTTTTTGGGATACAGACCTAATAATGGTATTGCTAGATCAAAGGGCATGCACAATTTTGTAGCTCTTTGGTCATAGCTCCAAATTATTCTCCAGAATGGTTGGATCAATTCACAATTCCACTCACAACAGTGCATTAATGTCCCAATTTTCCTACATCTCCAACATTTATCATTTTCCTTTTCTGTCATATTAGCCAATCTGTTAAATGTGAGGTGGTACCTCCCATTTTAATTTTCATTTCTCTAATCAATAGTGACTTAGAGCATTTTTTTTCATATGATTATTGATAGCTTTGATTCCTTCATCTGAAAACTGCCTGTTCATATCCTTTCACCATTTATCAATTGGGGAATGACTTGTATTCTTGTAAATTTGTATTCTTATAAATTTGACTCAGTTCTCTGTATATTTGAGAAATGAGGCCTTTATCAGAGACACTTGCAGTAAAATTCCCCCCCCCTTTTCTGCTTTCTTTATAATCTTGGTTGCATTTGTATGTATAAAACCTTTTTAATATAATCAAAATTATCCATTTTGCATACTGTAATGCCCTCTATCTCTTGTTTGGTCCTAAATTCTTCCTTTATTTATAGATCTGGCAGGTAAACTATTCCCTACTCTCCTTACTAATTTATGGTATCACCCTTTATGTCTAAATCATGTACCTAGTTTGACCTTATCTTAGTATATGATATAAGAAGTTGGTCTATTTCTAGTTTTCTGTTTTTCCCAACACTTTTTGTCAGTGAGTTCTTGTCCCAAAAGCTTGGGTTTTTGAGTTTATCAAACACTAGATTACTATGATCATTTATTACTGAGTATTGCATATCTAATCCATTCCTGATTCACCACTCTCTTTCTTAACCAGTATCAGTTTTGATGATTACCACTTTATAAGACAGTTTGAGGTCTGGTACAACTTGGCCAACTTCACATTTTTTGGAATTAATTCCCTTGATATTCCTTTTTTTTTGGGGGGGGGAGGGCAGTTGGGGTTAAGTGACTTGCCCAAGGTCACATGGCTGGTTTTTTTTGTGTTGAGTCTGAGGCCGGATTTGAACTCAGGTCCTCCTGACTCCAGGGCCGGTGCTCTATTCACTGCGCCACCTAGCAGCCCCATCCCTTGATATTCTTGACCTTTTGTTCTTCAGATGAATTTTGTTATTTATTTTTTCTACCTCTATAAAATAATTCTTTGGTAGTTTGATTTATATGGAACTGAATAAGTAAATTAATTTTGTTAGAATTGTCATTTTTTATATTGACTCGACCTACCCATGAGCAATTAATATTTTTTCAGTTGTTTAGATATGACTTTATTTGTGTGAAAAGTGTTTTGTAGTTGTGTACATATAGTTACTGTGCTGGTCTTGGCAGGTAGACTCCCAGGAATTTTATGTTGTCTACAGTTATCTTAAATGGAATTTCTCTATTTCTTGCTGCTGAACTTTGTTAGTAATATATAGAAATGCTAACGATTTATGTGGGTTTGTTTTATATCCTGCAATTTTAGTAAAGTTGTTCATTATTTCAATTGATTCTCTAAGCATACCATCATATCATCAGCAAAGAGTGATAGTTTTGTTTCCTCATTGCCTATTGTGATTCCTTTTTCTTCTCTTATTGCCATAGCTAGCATTTCTAGTACAATATTGAATACTAATGGTGATAACAGGCATCCTTGCTTGATCCATGATCTTGCTGCACAATTCATTTTCTGGGAGGTAGGAGGAGAGGATGAGGAGGGGATGATAGTTCACCAAAATGGATTCCCAACTTTCTCCTTTTGACCAGAAAAGTCCCATTTCTGACATTAGACTGTGTGTTCCTGTGTTTTGCCTTTTCTTTGTGTCTCCACTGTGCTTAGCATATAGTAGGAGGTGCTTGGTAGGCAATCTTTGCTCACTTCCTAGAATTTCTAGGGCAGTGATTGGTAAAGAAGTAAAGTGTTATGTTACCTCTACTCCCCCAGATCTATATTTTGGGACCTCTGAGCAATGTAATTGGTTGTGAAGGCAAAGTGGAGAAAAAGGGAAGGTGGGGGTAGGAGGTGGAGAGAAAATCTGACTCATCCCATGTCTGACTTTGGGCCTGTTCTCATAGAGATAGAAGCTTGCTCTTCATGGCCTTGGCTGAATTCTGAAAAACTCTCTTCTCACAGATGAGTCACCAGCTCATACAAAGAGCAAAGCTGCTGAAGTTTGTTCATTGATTGAATTTCTGATTTGACTCAACCCTCCTGAATCTGTCTCTAAATCCTAAAGCTTGCTATAGGTATAGCGAAAAGGTTAACATACGTTCAGGACTTTTGGTCAAGTAGTTCACATCCTAGGGTTTATTACCTTGATGAGATGGGCTAGCAGGTAAATTTCTCAGGGGTATAAAGGGCTCTGATAAACACAATTCTGCAAATATGATTGCTGCGGTAGAAGCAATTATCTACTAGAGTCCCTGCCATGTAGGCTAAGCTAGTCCTTTTCCTTAAAGGTGGGAAAACTGTCTGTGAGATTTCATTGATCTAGGGGGCTAAGCTGTTGATGCAGAACTAGGCCCTCCCACATAGAATGGACTCATTTTATCTAAGCTCTATAGGTTGGGTTATTTTTTCTCTACAAGGCAGGAAAGTTGTGTATGTGTGTGCGCGCGTGTGTGTGTGTGTGTACACACAAATCTATAGAGCCATTGTTCTGACCTTATTGTTCTCTGCATGTGAAACCTGCTGTCTACCAGTGCCATGCCAGGAAACTGAAGCATTTCCATTTGAATTGTCTTAGAAAGACTCTGAAGATCACCTGGCAAGATAAAGTACCAGACACTGAGGTCCTTTCTCCAGTTGAACTGCTAAACATTCAAACTCTACTGCAGAGAGTGCAGCCCCAATGATCTGGTCATGTTGTTTGAATGCCAAAAGTATGTTTACCTAAAAGACTCTTTCATGGAGAACTCATAAAAGGCAAGAGTTCACACAAAGATCAGAAGAAGCAATATATGGACACTCTTAAGGTCTCTCTGAAGAACTACATAATCAATTGCATGATACAGGAGACACTGGCAAAGGACTGCCCAGCACAGTATGCCCACATCAAAGAAGGCGCCGTGCTCTATGAGCAAAGCAGAATTGCAGTAGCTGCAAAGAATGTGAAATGCATAAGATGTGTCCCTTGAGGACAAGGACTGTGTTTGCCTTTCTTTGTATTCCCAGTGCTGAGCCCACAGTAGGAAGTGTTTGCTGGACAGCCTTTGTTCGCTTCCCAGAATTTCTAGGGCATTGATTGGTGAGGAAGCAAAGGGTCGGCTGTTATCTCTACTCTCTCAGACCTACACTTTGGTGTTCTTTGAGCAATGCATCCGCACCAAGTCTTCTGAGTTTGTATTGCTCTGATCAGCCACCATGGAACATACTATACCTTGACCCCAACATAGTCCTCTTCTAGAATGAAAGACAACAGCCAATCAACTATTCATATATACAAAGATATAAAAAAATTGTCAGCATATATACATATACACATATATAATTATCTAAGACCTTTGCTGTGTAGGCTAGCTATTTTTTCAATACATACATATGCATACACATATACATACCATATATATATACATAAACTCATATATAGAGACATACTTGTATATCTATATATTATAGCATATATAGGGACAGCCTATGAGGCAGGGCCTTAGGTGAATGGGAAAATCATGTCATTGGCTCAAGTCATAGTCACCTAATCATGACAAAAGATATAAACTTAGCATGCCACATACATAGAGAACATGGTTCAATTATACTAAAATAGGAATTATGTGTCATTATTTGTCCATATGTATATATAAATAACTTGAGTCCCTCCTGCAACCCCCCCAAGGACTAATGAAATAGCTCCCAGTGTGTGAGCGCTGTGGCTATTAAGGGTTTGCATGAGAGTAGGGGATGTCAGTGCATGAGGAGAGGCAACACAGAGAGGAGAGAAGCAGGAGCTCTGACCACAGAGACCAGGAGACAGGGCAGAGAGGGTACAAAGCAGCTAACTGGGCACCTCCAGAGATGGCCAGTGCCTACAATAACCTGACTGGAGGAAAAACCTAAGAAGTGGAGAGCTTTCCCCAAATCCTTTGACTGTGAGACACAAGGGCTGAGGGTGTGTCTTCTTTATCTTTCCTTCTCTACTTCCTCCATTTAAGTAGAAGTGACAAAACCCCAAAGGTGTCCTATCTTCCTATCTGGATGTCTGCTTTTTCATCTGTAAATGAGTTTGCTCCCATTGTCTGTGGGCATGTTATTACTGGAGATCAGAGTGCACACCGGGAGATGACCCTGAGTTTTTTGGTATTTCATAGACTATCTGTGTTAAGAGGCATAGGGGCCTGAGTCAGTTTAGTTTTATGGAAGAAACTGTAACTTTCCCAAACAGAACACTAAAGCTTGAAATCAAGATTCACTAGATTTCCCTTGGACGCCTGAGATGACTGAGGCTCATTGTACAGCTGACCATGTCCTTGAGACTAAACTCCATTTCTGTAGGTAGGGAAGAGCCAGGAGGACCTGGAGGAGAGGGTCCCACATCTCAGCCAGCTTAGTAGGTGTAAGGACTCTGGCTTCTTTCTGGATGACATGGGAAAGAGAGGAGACCACAGACCCTGTTGTGCTCCACAGGGACAACAAATGTTATATAACATTTAGAATGACCAATAACAGGAAGAGCTTCTTTTTATTTTCCTGTTATGAGAATGACAAATAATGCTTACCTTAGTAGAAATTAATCTTTTCTCCATATATGTGGCATGCTAAGTTAATATCTTTCCTCATGATTAGGTGATTATGACTTAAGCTAATGACATAATTTTCCCATTTACTCAAGGCCCTGCCATGTAGGCTGTCACTAAAGCATAATCAGGCCAAGGGCCAGGCCATCAGTGGGTTTCCCAGTGACTTAGAGCATAAAAAGGCCAGACCACAAGGAGTTGATGCCCCTTGGACCTCACATCTTCCCTCTCCCAACAAATCCTAATCCATACCATCTCCTGGTACTTGGAGAAACTTCTTCCTGCCTGTAGTGCCAATGCAATATGTATAGCACCTACACTGACTATAAATTTTCCTGCATGGTGCTCAATCAAAAATATAGCAGACTTTCCAAATAGAAGACAGAAGCAAAACTTTTATTTGGACACCAGAATACCAAATACATCATAGCAACATAGAAGTTAAGGCATAGCAGAGAACCATGGCATCCCTTAGCCTTCCCACAAACCAACACAAGACCAATATTTTACTCACAAACCTCAGTAATTCCTTGCCTGAGCTCTGCTCTCTCCCACTGTCTCTCTGGCTCTGACTCCCAGCTTCCTGTGCGCTCTGCTCCACCCTTCAGCAAACTCCTCCCACCACAGGTTCCATGTGATTACATTCAGCCTATTAGGGGGCAGAGTTTATTTTCAAAACAGGGAAGGTCTTCAAATTCCTCTAGGCTTATTAAGGGGCAGGGAAGATCTTCAAATTACCATTACACTGCCTCCAGTTGGTAATGGACCTCTAACATCTTGAACTCAAAAGATTACCTCCAATATATATATATATATATATATATATCCCTCTCAAAGCCTGGTCACCTGCTCAGGAAAGGTAACACAAAGCAGAGAAAGCAGCAAGGGCTCAGGTATACAAGATGTCGCCAGGACTTAACCAGACTGGTTAAATCCATGCTCCATAGAAATATGGGAGCATCTGAGGGGTAGGGGGAAAAGAATGCCACCCATCCTCCCACTGCCTCAATGTAGTCTAATGACAAAGAACACTACTTGCTACAAAAGAACAAAAGAAGCAAGAAACTGTCTCTTCTTTTTAACTAATGAAACACTCTGCCCTACTGCCATTGGAGGGGTGAAGAGGAACCTGAACAAGAGACCACACAAATTTTGTCCTACTGTACCAAAGAGGCAAGCCCTCTCAGCACTGAATCACATAAATAAGGTTGACCAAAAGCAGATCAGTCCTGCACATTCTGTTTAACATTGTCATTCAAGGTGTTTGGGGACAAAGAGGAGTCAAAATTCAGAAAGATGCCTGTACCACCATGATAAAACAACCTTTCTCTGGGGGCAGAACTTATCTGTGTTATTCCTGAATGTGAAAAGTCCTGGTTTATTAGGGAAAGATAAAATGAGATCCTGGAAAATGATGGGAACAAAATGACATTCCCTTCCCCACAGCCAGAATAACAAAACAAAACAGCAAAATGAATGGCACCCAGGGCAGGGCTTAGAGCAGTGTAATATTTTAACTGGATATGTTAGAAGGTGTCAGTCTTATCTGAATTTCACTTAGACCTAATTTTTTTTGAGGGGGGAAGGCAAGGCAATTAGGGTTAAGTGACTTGCCCAAGGTCACACAGCTAGTAAGTGTCAAGTGTCTGAGGTCACATTTGAACTCAGGTACTCTATTTGCTGCACCACCTAGCTGCCCCCCTCTTTTAAAAGTTTTTTAATTCTAGCTTTTTTCCCCCCAGAAATTTGTTCAGTTCCATATTTTCCCTTTTCTTGTTTTTTTTTTAAGATTCAAAGTCTCTTTTATTTTATTTTATTTTGGTGAGAGGAAGGCATGGCAATTGGGGTTAAGTGACTTGCCCAAGGTCACACAGCTAGCAAGTGTCAAACAGCTAAAGCTGGATTTGAACTCAGGTCCTCCTGACTCCAGGGCCAGTGCTCTATTCACTGTGCCACCTAGCTGCCTCCTTTTTTTTTTGTTTGTTTCTTTTGGGAAAGGGCAGAAATACTTGCAAAAACACCAACAAGGCTTTAACTAACTAGTTTCGAGGGTAGTCTGTTAGAGTTGAATTGCTAGTCTGATTACAAAGACCAGAAATAGGTACAAGGCGGGGAATACTTCCTGGAAAAGGTGAAACTTGAGCAGAGTTTGGAAAGCTTCCAGGGGAAAAAGAATCACAATTCACACAGGGCAAGCTGGGGTAGGGATGAAGAGGGGACTTGAATGGCATCTCAGCTGTTGCCTTGCACTCCATCAAGCTGAGAGAGGTCAAAGAGTCCATTCAGGCAAGGAGGTAGTTTTGCCTCCGATGTCCCTTCTGGTCTCAATTCCCTTGTGCCTCCTTCACCCCCCTATAGAAAACAGTACCCACCTAATCCATGTGGGAAGCAGAACCATCATGGACAGGAAGAAAAGAGAGAGTTAGTGGAAACATGGAAGTGGGTCTTCCTAGGGAGGAAATGCCCCACCTCAGTGAGGAAGTTGGAGTGTCCCATGTCCTTTCTCCAATTAAGGAAGCTTGTTGCTGCCATGTTGAGATATAGGAAAGAGCATCTTTGGTCCTGTATTGTTTACAGCTCTACCAGGAAATACCTGAAAGCCAGAAGGTCACAGAAACCAAATTTGCCTCTTCATAACTTCCACACATTTCTCCAAGTTCTGATCATAATTTTCTTTAAAAAAATGTTTACTAACCATGCCTTTAATGATAAGTCAAATTTACAGTTCAGAGCATACCTTTTCTTCCCCTTTTTGTGAAAACAGAACATTTACCCTTCTCCAATCCATCAACAACTTTTCTGCTCTCCATAATATTTTTAAAAATATATTTTCATAGGGGTGGCTAGGTGGTGCAGTGAATAGAGCACTCCTGGAGTCAGGAGAACCTGAGTTTAAATCCAGCCTCAGACACCTGACACTTATTAGCTGTGTGACCTTGGGCAAGTCACTTAACTCCAATTGCCCTACCTTCCCCCTCCAAAAAAAAAAAAGCAAAAAAAAAATATATATATATATTTGTGCATTTATTTCTTTTAATATTTCCCAATTCATGTAAAATTTTTAGCAATCTCTTTTAAAATTTTGAGTTCCAAATTCTCTGTCCCTCCTACTCCTACCCCTTCCTTAAGAAAGCAAGCAATTTGATATCTATTAAACTTGTGAAATTATGCAAAACACTATATTAGCCATTTTGCAAAAGAAAATACAGACCAAAAGATAAAACAAGAATAATAAAGAAAGTTTTGTAAAAGTATGCTTCAATCTGTATTCAGAGTTCATCAGTTCTCTCTGGAAGTGGCCAGTGGTTTTTTCATCATCCCCGCAATCTTTTAAATTGCCCTGGTTCAATATTCGAAGATACAGTCTGTCTGGCTCTGGCGGCTTAGAATCCTCCACAGCAGCTGCACGTAGCTCCTTCGCGGGAACCAGCTCCCTAGGAACAACTTTTGTGCTTCTCTTTTCAGTCCAAAGATAACTCTTCTTGACAAAGTATTGAGCTGCCCTGCCTTCCTTCTACTATCAGTTTTTATTAGTTAGCATCAAACAGTGGTTCTATCCCTTCCTTGCTCTTCCCCTTTCCCCCATTTGTGTTAAGAGAAGTCCTTTTTGGCTTTCCTCACCAGTCTCAGCTCATTCTGAACTTCAGCATTTCTAAGGCCATTTTTTTTTCTTTTTGGAGGAGGGAAGACAGGACAATTGGGGTTAAGTGATTTGCCCAAGGTCACACAGCCCCTAAGTATCAAGTGTCTGAGCCAGATTTGAACTCAGGTCTTCCTGTCTTCAGGGCCAGTCCTCTATTCACTGTGCCACCTAGCTGCCCGGCTAAGGCCATTCTTACAGGTTCATGTCATAACATTTTATTCATCCTCCATTACCTGCCTTTGTTTCTATCATGTCTACATTTATTTTAAAAGTGTGAGTTGGTCCTAATTGGTCTCCCTGCTTGCAATTGCTCCACCTCTCCCTTCGGACCTCCACACAGCTTCCAAACTGATATTCTAAAAGAATAGATCTGACCATGTGTAATGGAAATGTAAATTTTTAAGATCTTCCCTGCCCCTAGGCTAAAGTGCACCTGGAGCCTGGGGTGGGAGGCTTGTTTTTCAGTAGATAATTTTTGATTGGCCAGTGGGTCCAGAAGGTTGTTACATTCTCTGAGCCAGGAGAAGACTATATAAATCGTGATTTGAGGCTTTACTTTGGGGCTCACTTTGAGAAGTGTTCTGTGATTTGGTCAGATGAGACTCTGGGAAGCCGTTGTTGAGAGTCCCCCGGCTTTGAAAAACCCAGATGTTGATTTGATATGGATGTAATGGTTGGACAAGTTTGGAAACCTGCCTACTTGATCTGTTTCTCTGTCTTGATAATTCTGTCTGTATACTCTGAAGTTTGGGGTGCTGACCTTTTTCCCCTGAACTAGGCAAATGATATATGTTTGACTGATTAAAGTAAGCTTGTTAACCCATTTTGAGTTGCTTTCCTTTATCAAGGCAGATCCAAGAACCTGTGTTGGTACCTGGGGACGCTGGGGTGCTTGCTGCTACACCATGTTACTACAGGGCCCGAAAATTTTCACTAGAGCTGGGCATGATAGCATGTGTCTGTAACCTCTCCTTCCTGGGAGGCTAAGGTTGGGGGAATCTTTTGAATTTAGTAGTTCTGAACTTAGCTGATCTGGTGGCCACACTAAGTTTGGTATTGGCCTGCTGAGCCTCCTGAGAACCAGGGGGATACTGGGCTGCCTAAGCATTAATGAACTGGTTCAGGCAGGAAAATGGCCAAGTCAGTGCTCCCAAGCAAATTGTAATGGTACCAGGCCCTGAGTAGCCCCTGTACTTTCAGTCAGAGGAAGATGAGAAAGAGGAGGAGGAGGAGGAAAAGGAAGAGGAAGAGGAGGAAGAAAAACTTTACTGGCTTCTATATTCTCCAATTTCTGCCACCATTTCTTTTAGCTGCCCAGATTCATGAGGGCAATGGCATCCTCAGCTTCTGTTATGGGAATGGGAGTTTGCAGATCTTCCCTGCCTCTTAATAGACCTAGGGGGGAGTTTGAAGACCTCCCCTGCTTTGAAAGTAAACTCTGCCCCCTAATAGGCTGAATGTAGTCACATGGAGCCTGTGGTGGGAGGGATTTGCTGAAGGGAAGCAGAGCCCACAGGAAGCTGGTCAGAGCTAGCAAGACAGTAGGGAAGAGAGAGGATGCTCAGGCAAGGAGATAGAGAGGTTTGTGAGTAAATATTGATCTTACATTGGTTTGTGGGAAGGCTGAAGGATGCTGTGCCTCTCAGTGTTATTATGGCTTCTGAATATCTTTGGTACTATGATGGAATCAGCTTATCGGTTTTGGGATTCAGTTTTCTGGTGTCTAAATAAATGTTTCAGTTCTGTTTTCTACCTGGAGAATCTGGTATATTTTGCTATGGAACGTCATGTGATACTTATAGTCACAGTCTTTATCATGATTGTGGGTGCTGTAAATATTGCATTGGCTCTACAGCTTCTCATTCTCACTCTGCATCCCACCCCCACCCTCACCCTCCACCATATCCAATCAGTTGTAAAATCTTTTCATTTCTACCTACACAACATTACACAGTCACAGTGGTAACAATGGATAGCCTTGTGACACAGTCAATAGAGTACCAGTCCTGGAGTCAGGAGGACTTGAGTTCAAATCCAGCCTCAGACACTATCTGTGTGACCTCGGGAAAGTCACTTAATAGCAATTGCCCTGCCTTTCCCCCTCCAAAAAGAAAAAATGGGTAGCCTTGCTTTCCTCCTAATCTTATTGGAAAAGCCCTAAGTATTTTTCCATTAAAGATAATAATAGCTCTTAGTTTTAGATATACACAATTTGCCATATTAAAAAGATTCATTTATTCCTATGCTTTTTAATGTTTTTAATATAAAGGGGTATTATTTTTTATAATAATTTTTTATGTATCAATAGAATCATGGGATTTGATTATTTTGTAATTAATATTATCCATTAAATTTTTTTTGGAGCAGAGAAGGCGAGGCAAGTGGGGTTACATGACTTGCCCAAGATCATGCGGCTAGTAAGTGTGTCAAGTGTCTGAGGCCAAATTTGAACTCAGGTCCTCCTGACTCCAGGACTGGTGCTCTATTTGATCCATTAAATTTATATGAGCATGGAGTAGTAGAAAGAGAGCCAGTTTTGAAGCAAAGAAGATTTGAGTTTAAGTCCTCATTCAGATACATACTGGCTATGTGATCCTTGGTAACTATTTAGTGATTTATCAACTCTTTAAGATTATAAGTAATATAAAAAAGATCAAACTGCATAGTCAGAGGGAGTTTTCTTGCCTGGAAGTTCACTTTACCAATAAAATCGTAGATCCCAGCCCTAGCCCTAGTTTGTGTTTATAGTTTTTCTAATTTGAACCAACTCTACATTTCTAGTATAAAACTAACCTGGTAATGGTGTACCACCTCTCTCTTTTTTTTATGCCTATAACCTCTTTAATATTTTATTCAATTTTTAATTGATATTCATTAGAGATACTGGTTGATAGTTTTTATCCTTTGTGTTATATCTCTCCTTGGTTTAGGTATCAAGACCATGTTTTTCTCATAGAAAATAATTAATAGGATGCCTTCTTTCCCTATTTTTCCAAACAGTTTGTGTAATATTAGAATTAATTATTCTTGAATATTTGATAGAATTCCCTTGTAAATCCATCTGGTCTTTGTTTTATTTTTCTTTAGGAGTTCCTTTGTAACTTACTCAATTACATTTTCTGAGACCAGGTCATTTAAATTATTTCCTTTTCTGTTAATCTGATTATTTTACATTATTGCAAATGTTTATCAATTTCATTTAAATTACCAGTTTCATTGGTGGGAGATTGGGCAAAAAAATAGTTTCTAAATAATTTCCTTTATATCCATTTTATTTATAGTAAATTCTCCTTTTTCACATTGGCAATTTGCTTTTTGTCTGTTTTTTAAAAATCAAATTAGCCAAGCTAATTTTATTAGTTTTTTTAAAGCTCTAGTTCTATTGATCAATTTAACAGTTTTTCTTTTTAATTTTATTTGATTATCAGAATTTCTCTTTTTGTATTTAACTGGGGGGGGGGGATGTTGATCTCTTACTTTTCTAGTGTTTTTAGTTGTATGACCTATTCCTTTAAGACTTAGCTAACCTGAAGATCTTTCCTGGTCCTTGCTACCAGTACTCTTCCCTTTCAATTTACCTTCCATTTACTCTACATATATCATGTATGGACCTAGTTATTTTCATATCATCTCAACCATGAGCTCCTTGAGGGCAAGGACTGTTTTGGCCTTTATATGCCTGACACTTAGCCCAGTGCCTGTCAGATACCAAGTGCTTAATAAATACTTGTTGACTTAATTCATTCTCTCTTTTGTTGACGAAAGTATTTAGTTATCTATTTCCCCCAAAGGACTGTTTTGACTGTATCTCAAATGTTTTGGTAGGTTTGATTCTTTGTAATTTGCTTTGATGAAATTATCTACCGTTTCTATAGAAACAATCTATATTTCTTCTTTGACCCACCAATTCTTCAGGATTAAATTGTTTAGTCTTCATTTAATATTGAATTCTTTCTTCCAATTCTTTTTATTGATCATAATTTATGTTGCATTGTGGTTAGAAAAGGATATATTTTATATTTCTGTATCTGTAAATGAAACTTTTATGATCACAGTCAATTTTTGCAAAAGTGCCATTCATGGCCAAGAAATATATATGTGTATACACACACACACACACATGCACACACACGCACGCACAGACATGTAGACACATATTCTCATTCTGCAATCTTCAGAGATCTGTTATATTTAACTTTCTAAATTTTATTCAGGTTTTAACTTCTTGTATATCTCTCTTTGTTAGATTTGTCTATTGTAAAATGGAACATCTTGATCCCAACTATTCTAGTATTGCTGTCAATTTCTCCTTATAATTCACTTAACTGTCCCTTTAAGTATTTAGAAGCTATGTCATTCAGTGAACACTTAGGGAGCTGCTTATTGGTGGATACTCTTATTCTGTCCTAACCGCAAATGAGTTGATGCCAATCTAAGAGCTATTCCCCGTGGCTACACAGAGTCAATCAGGCAATAAGCATTTATTGAGTACCTACTATGTGACAGGCACTGTATTAAGCACTGGCAATACAAATACAAATAAAAAACAGTCAGAGGAGACACAACCTGAAAACAACCATATATAAACAAGCTTCAGTTGTTGTTCAGCTGTTTTTCATTTGTGTCTGACCCTTTGTGAACCCATTTGGAGTTTTGCTGGCAGTGGTTTTGTGGAGTGGTTTGCCATTTCCTTCTCCAGCTCACTTGACAGATGAGGAAACTGAGGCAAACAGGGTTAAGTGACTTGGCCAAGTTCACACAGCTAGTAAATTTCTGCTGAATTTGAACTCAGGTCCTCTTGACTCCACAACTAGAGTTCTGTGCCACTTAGATGCCCCTCAGGTGAATTTTGCTATGTATGTTAGATCATCTCTAATAGAGCACATGAACTCCTTGTGAGCCTGGACTGTCTTTCTTTTTTTTCTCTTTGTATTTCCAGTGCTTAGTACATAGTAAGTGCTTAATAAATGCTTTTTCATTCTTCTATATTCTAAATATTGATAATATTATTTAATTGTATGCTTCTTCCTCTTGCTTTATCTGCCTCTACTTTTTTGAAATCATATGAAAGATAATAATTTCTTCATTTTAAATTGGTGTGAATCTTTCTATTTCAAGTATATCTTGTAAATGGCATATTGTTGGATTGTGCTTTCTAACCCATTTTGCCACACTTCTCCATTTTATGGATGAGTTAACCCTAAAAGAACTGGAATTTAAGAATATCTAGAAGGACCAAATTGCACCAATTAATGCAACATATTTTTTATCAAAAATTAGAGGAACAAAGAAATTAGAAATAGCGAGATGAAAATATTTATTTTGAAGTAAATAAGAATTTTTTTGAATCAGTTGATGCACTTGGACCTACCTCCTAGTGTTCATCCTATTTACAAATAACTCATGGCTATTAATTATGTGTTTTCCACCATCATATCTTCTTATACTTTTTTCCTCTTTCTCTCTACTCCCCCCAGTTTGTAAAGGAAGGTAAAGAAAAGAAGGCATCTGATCAACACTAGATTTTATAATTAAGGTTGTCTGTTTTTACTCCACTGCCCTTCTTCTCTTCAGCAAGACTAGATAGACCCTAATCTCTAGTTCTTATGCTACTTCCTTTTTTTTTTTTTTGACTCTCCCTTTTGAACTACCTTTCAAAGATGGCATTTATTTTGCTTGTGACTATTCTATCCCTTGATGTACTCTCCCTCTTTAAACCCCCTTCTCCCATTTCTATCCTTTTAAAGGATTTCTCCATAAAACTCTGTGTCTGTTCAGTCTTCCTTTGTGCACTTCAGATGAAAGTGAAAATTGTGAGATGCCCTCTTCTTCTAGTTTACCCCAATTATGCAAAATTATGCATAAAAAGCTCTTCTGCCATCTTCCTCATTTCTTTCCTTCTGTATTCTGTTTTCCTTTCCTTCTTTTTCCCCTTACAAGAAACAAAACTAACAAAAACCAAAACCACACCCAGGCCCTTTGTTCCTTGAAATATGATTTCCAAGGTTTTTGTTTGTTCTTAAGTTTTCTGAGAGTCAAATGATTCTTTTTTTGTTTTGTTTTTGGAGTTAAATGGTTCTTAAACTGAACCTATTTTCCAAGTCAGTTGTTACATTTTCTTCAATCTTTTGATGTTGTTCTAATATTTCTTGTTGTCTCTGGAAGTCATTGAATTTTGATTGTACTATCCTATTTTTCAGAATTTCTACTTTTAGCTTTATATAATTTATTCTCCTTTCATGTTTTCCTCTCAGAGTTTTAATTTCAATTCTGATTTCATTTCATTTTTTATTTCTTGCTTCATTTCTTCCAGTTGTTCCTGTAATCCTTGTGCCCAAGCCATTCTTTTTTCTGTGGTTCTGCCCATTCTTGTGATAGTTCCCCTTTCTTCTGGCATTACTTGTTTGGCTTCTCTTAATACACAGTATTTCTTCATTGTGTTTTCTTGACATTTGACATCAGTGTTTTCTGATGTTATTCCCACTGAATAGACTGAAATTTTAAAGAGAATTTTTACATTGTTTAATATTATTATCTCTCATTTGTTTGTACTAAGCTCCTCTTTTAATACTATTGTGCTAGACTTCTTGCAATAACCTAACAGAGAGATAATGGGAGCCTGGCCCAGGGTGGTAACCACACATGGAAGGAAAAGGACAAATGTAAGAGATGTTAAGAAGGTAAAAATAACAAGATTTAGTAACTGCTTTGATATGTGGCGAAGGGAGAATGAGTTGAGGATGACGCCAAGACAGGAAACCCGGTAACCTTAATAAATAGGAAAATTAAAAAGGACCATATTGAAGCAACCATGAATTCACAGTAGACATCCAACACAATCATAGTGTATACTCTTTTAAATATGTTGTAGCCTCTTTGCTAATCTTTTATTAATTTTTTGCATCAATCCTCATTAGAGATACTAGTCTACAGTTTTGTTTTCTTCTTTATCTCTCTCTGATTTAGGAATCAGGATCATATTGATCTCTGAAGTTTTCTGGGATCCCTTCTTTTTCTTTTTCTTCCCCCCAAGCAATTTTATAATATTGTAATCCCCTATATGTCTGGATGTTTTTTCTCAGATTTCTTTGTTCAGCCATCATCTGTATACTGTGAGTATATTCCAAGGCTCTCTCCTAGGATTTCTTCTTTCTCAACACTCTTTTTCTCTCTCAGTGATCTCATTAGCTCTTTGAGGTTTATTTATCAACCTCATGCAGCTCACTCCCAGTAGTAGGAGCAACATCCATCCCCATGCAGTCTAGGTTTGTTTCACTATAAAAAGAAATTATCCTGTCTTTAAGACATAATTGGTCCAGGGGACTAAGATATGAACCATTGATGTACCAGGAGTACCACAGTACACAAGGATAATAATTTCCTCATTCTAACTTGGTATGAATCTTCATACTTCAAATATTTCTTGTAAATGGCATATTGTTGAATTGTGCTTTCTAATCCATTTTGCCACACTCTTCCATTTAACGGGTGAGTTAGCACTAGATAGATTGGAATTCAAGAATATCTAGAAGGAACAAACTGTGTTGATGCAAAATAATTTTTTTTATCCACAGGACAAAGAAATGAGAAATAGCAGGATGAAAATTTTTATTTTGAAGCAATTTAGAACTTCTTTGAATCAATTGATGTACTTGGGCCTTCTAGTGTTTATCCTATTCACAAATAGCTCATGACTATTAATTATGTCTTTTCCATCATCGTATCTTTTCATATATTTTTTCCTCTTTCTTTCTATTCTCCCCAGTTTATAAAGGGAGGTAGAGAAAAGAAGACATCTGATCAATACTAGTGCTTTATAATTAAGTTTTCTGTTTTTGTTCTACTGTCCCCAACACTAAATAGACCCTAATCGCTAGTTCTTATACTACTTTCTTTTGTTTTTTACTCTCCCTCGTGAACTATTCTTCAACGATGACATTTATTTTGTTTGTGACTATTCCATCCCTTTTGTGCCCTCCCTCTTTAAACCCCCTTCTCCCAGTTCAGTCTTTATAATGTATTTCTACACCAAACCATGTGTATGTTAAGTCCTCCTTTGCACAATTCAGTGGCCAAGCCTCCTACATTCCACTTTCACAATATCTCTTCTAGCTTTTCCCTTCACCCTGCTCACATAGCCAGCTCCCTAGTTGAGGCCCTCATCACCTACTGTGAACTACTGCAATGGTCTTCCGATTGTTCTCCCTTCCTGGAGTCTCCCCACACTAACCAGTCTTCTATTCAACTGCCAAAATAATTTTTCAAGTCATTCCCCTACTCAGTAAACTGCAGGATTCCTATGGCAGCCACACCTGGGGAGAAGGGGAAGGTAGAAAGTGTTGGATAAGTCCGTTTGACCTTCATTTTGAAACTCATCCCTCCCTTTTCCCCCTGTGGAAAAATAATTAGTGGGTAGAAGACAGAAGAATCCAGGGACATATGAGAGCTAAATAAACATAAGGAGGAGGAGGTGATCAGCAAATATAGGAGATGTCACAGCAATCTGGAGGAGAAATGGGAAGCATTCTCTCTGGGAGAGAGAATGTTTGCTGGCACTCACGATGCATCACTGAACCAGTGAGCAGGGGAGATGACAGTGTGTCCTCTTCCCTTTCTGTCCCCTCTGTTCTCATTTCTCCATGCTAGATAAAGTGGCCCTCTGTGGTACTGGTCAGTTATTTCCTAAGGCTGTTCTCTCCCTTAAATGTTGCTTTAGTTGCCAATACTTCTAAGCTGAGATAAAATTGTTAGCCATATTCTCACACTGGGCTACCTGCTGCTTTGAGTCATAATTCTTTACCTCAAATCTATCCTATCCTCAATACAACCACCACAGCACTACCAAGGTCACATACCTAGTAAGTGTCAAGTGTCTGAATCCGGATTTGAACTCAGGTCCTCCTGACTCTAGGGCTGTTACTCTATCTGCCACGCCACCTAACTGCCCCTATCTTCTATCTTTGTACCATTGCACAGATGGTCCCTCAGCCCTTGGATACACTCTCTCCTTTCCTCTGACCCTTAGAATGCTTAGCTACATTTAAAGGTCAGTTCTACAGTGTTATTTCTTACATACATCTGCCCCAATCTCTTAACTGCTGATGCTTTTTCTCAACTCTCAATTTCCTTTGTGTATATTTTATATTTATTTATCTTTGTCTCCTTTGCTAGAATGTAAGTCTTTGTGGACTGTGATATAAAGACATTTTTGTCTTCATATCAAATGTGCCCAGCACATTTTTGTTGTTCAGTCATTTTTAGTCATAGCTGACTCTTTGTGACCCCATTTGGGGTTTTCCTGGCAGAGATATGCTGGAGTGGTTTGCTATTTCCTTCCCCAGCTCATTTGACAAATGAGGAAACTGAGGCAAACAGAGTTAAGTGACTTGCCCAGGGTCACATAGCTGGTAATTGTTTGAGGCTAAACTTGAATTCATGAAGATATATTCCTGACTCCAGGCCAAGCACACTGTGCACTATGGCACTACCTAGCTGCCCATCTGGCACATGGTAAGCGTTTAAAAAAGATTTGTTGAGGAACTGACCAACTTGATCAAAGAATAGTAGCATGGGGGTAGTTGAGTCAGCTTCAGAGTCAGAATTTATTCAAATCCTGCCCCTGGCACAGAAATAGCTGTGTGATACTGGGCTAGAAACTTAAGCTCTCAGGGCTGTAAGAGTGTCAGTTGTATGTATTCATATATGTACATGTTATCTTCTGTCTCCTCCCTCAGAATGTAAGCTCCTTGAGGTCAGGGACCGTTTCACTTTTGCCTTTATATCCCCAGCACTTGGCACAGTGCCTGGCACATATTAAGCATTTAATGTTGTTTTTCCTTTGTTTTCAAAGAGAACTAATAACATCACAGGGTGATGTCTTGACTCACGCATGAATTGGATGTGAATTAAGTGAGGCAGAGCTTCACAAGGTCATCAGTCTCACCCTCTCTTCTAGAGTCACCAAAACCCAGTGGCAGGACAAGAGTCAGTATGACTAGCAATGGCCCAGGATGCAGTGGATGACCAAGTCTGACCAAGCTCTAGCAGCTCCACAGCCCCTGCTTCAGCATAATGGGTCTCATGTTGTTTGCCTTCTCAATTGGTGAGGGAAGGACTGAAGGGAAGGAGAGAATTTGGAATTGAAAACATTTTTTAAAAATTTTAATTAAAAAAAGAATCTCAAAACCATATGATAAAATGTTCCAAATCACTAATAATAATAAAATGAAAGTTAAAACATCTCTAAGGTTCCATTTCACATCCACCAGATTAGCAAAGATGATGAGACAAGAGAATGCCAGTTGTTGAAGAGGCAGTGAAATATTAGCTGACGAAACTATGAAATGGTCCAGTCATTCTGGAGAACAACTTTTGGTAATATGCGAAAAGTGACTTAACTATGCATCCCTTTCACCCAGGGACACCACCACAAGGTTCATACTCCTAAAAGATCAAAGACAAAGGGGCAGGACCAATATATGAAAAATACTTGGAGCAGCACTTTTTGTCGTAGTAAATAATTTAAGCTCCTCAATTACACATCCCCTCTCCCAAATTACCTTGCAAGTTAACTACTTTGAATTTGGTTTGATATATACTTATATATGTCCTTGTCTCCCTCATTAGAATATAGACTTTGTTTGAGAAGGCATTGCTTCATTTGTTGTATTCCATTTGTGTGTCCCTGGTGCCTAACACAGTGTCTGTCACATGGTTAAGAGCTCAACAAATATTTGGTGTTTGATTGAAGGTGTCAATCAATTGGAGACATAAATGTAAAGGAGCCTTACTGTGCCATAAGAAAAGGGGAAGGAGTCAAGATGGCAGAGTAGAAGCAGGACCTCCAATCAGCTCCAGCTTCCACCTTCCCCAATTCACGTAAAAGGGGACTCTGAACAAACTCTGGAGCTATAGAACCCACAAAATGACACAGAGAATCTAACCTCCCGCTGAGGACAGCCCAGCAGGTGGCAGGAATCAGCCAGCGCAGAGCTCTGGGAGCCCAGCCCAGCCCCACACTGAAGTTTTAGCCCTAGGGTGGGCCTGACCAGCAGCCAGCTGGAGGGACTCCAGATCACCAGCAGCTGTGGCCGTTTCCAGATTTATCAATACATAGATAAGAAGGACAAAGTGAGAGGTCAGTGCAGTGTGGACTTTGGGACCAGTAATTGGGAGTGCATTGGCTTCTGGCCCCAGGGTGAGAAGCCGCTGAGATCCCGGTGCCACATTGCAGCTTCAGCTCTTGCCCTGCAGAGTGTAGAGGGGCCAAGCGACCAGTCTGAGGGGTAATCGCTCTTGCTTTAACCTGCTTGGATCTGGATTGAGGTCTAGGGTGGAGATCCTGGGGTGTGTTACCAGCTTGCCAGAGTGTGTGGAGGCTTCAGAGAGAGCACCCAACTAATATCTCCAGCAGCTGAGAAAACCCCAGCGTTTGGTAAGAAGCTCCACTGTCTGGTAGCAGAGTCCTACTGTGGCAAAAAGCCCAAAAGTCAAGTAATTGAGTGGCAACATGACCAGGCGAAGGAAGCAAAGCAAACAGAAGAATCCAACATCAGACTCCTATTTTCTGGACAAAAAGGATCAAAGCATGGAACAGGAGGAAGATAGTGAAGTCAGAACTCCTGCACCAAAAGCTTCCAAGAAAAATATGAGTTGGTTACAGGCCATAGAGGAACTTAAGAAGCAGATAAGAGAAGTGGAGGAAAAATTGGGAAGAGAAATGAGAACAATGCAAGAAAATTATGAAATGAGAGTCAACAGCCTGACTGAGGAAAATAACACCTTAAGAAATAGACTAACTCAAATGGCAAAAGAAACTCAAAAAGGCAATGAGGAGAGGAATGCCTTAAAAAGCCGAATTTGCCCGACAGAAAAAGAATCTCAAAAGCTCACTGAGGAGAATCATTCCCTCAAATTTAGAATGGACCAAAGGGAAGGTAGCGCCATTAAGAGAAATCAAGATGCTGTTAAACAGATCCAAACAAATGAAAGAGTAGAAGGCAATGTGAAATATCTCATGGGAAAAACTACTGACCTGGAAAAATAGATCCAGGAGAGATAATTTAAAAATCATTGGATTACCTGAAAGCCATGATCAAAGAAAGAACCTAGAAATCATCCTCCAAGAAATTCTCAAGGAAAACTGCCCTGATATTTTAGAACCGGAAGGCAAAATAGAGGTTGAAAAAATCCACCGATCACCTCCTGAAAAAGATCCCAAAAAGAAAACTCCTAGGAATATTATAGCCAGGTTCCAGAATTCCCAGATCAAGGAGAGAATATTACAAGCAGCCAGGAAGAAACAATTTGAACATTGTGGAAACACAATCAGGATAACACAGGATCTGGCAGCTTCTACACTGAGGGATCGAAGGGCCTGGAATATGATTTTCTGGAGGGCAAAGGAGCTGGGATTAAAACCAAGAACCACCTACCCAGCAAAACTGAGTATCATGTTTCAGGGGAAAATATGGTCATTGAGCGGAATAGA
The DNA here is from genome assembly GCF_028583685.1 of Petaurus breviceps papuanus. Classification (NCBI taxonomy): domain Eukaryota; kingdom Metazoa; phylum Chordata; class Mammalia; order Diprotodontia; family Petauridae; genus Petaurus; species Petaurus breviceps. The sequence continues at coordinate 4,387,103 of NW_027187287.1, forward strand.
GGACTTTCAAGTATTCTTAATGAAAAAACCAGAGTTGAATAGAAAATTTGACATTCAGATACAAGAAGCAAGAGAAGCTTGAGAAGCTAAACAGGGAAAAGAAATCAGAAGCCACTTACCAAAGTTGAACTATTAACATTCCTACATGGAAAAATGATAATTGTAGCTGATGAAACTTTTCTCAGTATGAAAATAGTTGAAGAGAACAGAAATATGTGTGTGTGTGTGTATATACATACATATATATATATATATATATATATATATATATATATATATATATGGCTTTATCGGAGGGTATATGGGCGTATGAATACATACGTGAATGTGTGTATATATGTTTACAGGTATACATAGATAGAGGGCACAGTACCAATTTAATAGGAAGGGATGATACTTAAAAGGTGAAATTAAAAGTTTAGAGAGGAATATAATGAGAGGAGATGGAGAGAGACAGAATGGGGTAAACTATCTCATTTAGAAGAGGCAAGGGAAAATGGTTACAATGGAGGGGAAGAGTAGGAAGGCAAAAGGGAATGGGTCAGCCTTATTCTCATTGAATTTGGCTCAGGGAGGGAATGAAATACACACTAAATAGGGTATCTCACCCTACAGGAGAGTAGGGGGGAAGGGGATCAGAGGGGGGATGATGGAAGGGAGGGCAGGCTGGGGGGGAGGGAAGTTGGAAGCACCCACTTTTGAAAAGGGATGAGATCAAAGTAGAGAATAGAACAAATTGGAGGTGGGATAGGAGGGAGGGAAATATAGTCAGTCTTTTACAATATGTCTTCTATGTTAATGTTTTGCATTAGTTACACATGTACAACCTATACTGAACTGCTTATCTTCCCAGTAAGGGTGGGTGACAAGGGAGGAAGGGAATGAATCTGGAATTCAAAGTTTTAAAATCAAATGTTTAAAATTATATATATATATATGTATACACATACATACTATATATAATATATAGTATTATTATATTATATATATTATAGCATATATTAAATTAATATATACTATTATTAATACTATTTTACATGTAATTGGGAAATAAGATATACAGGCACTGGGGCATAGAGATCCACCATGCCCTACTGGAAAAGTTGAAGTGGGTATGGGAGAAGATATGGGAGAGAGCAGATTGGAGGAGGGGATATCCTGTGGGATTGCTATTTTGGGGTGGTAGGTAGGGGAAAAACGGGGAGAAAATTTGTAACTCAAAATCTGGCAGAAATGAATGATGGAAATCAGAAGTTAATAAAGCATTTGAAAAATTAAAAAAAAAAAGAAATAACAAAAAGGAAAGATGGATTCCCACATTCTATGGGAAGGCTTGCATGAATTGATACAGAGTGAAATAAGTAGAACCAGGAGAACAATTTATACAGTCACTACAGTATTGGGAAGAAAAACAACTTTGAAAGATTTAAGAGCTCTAATCAATGAAATGACCTACCAACTACTGTTCAAACCTATGACGAAGCGTATTACCCAACTCCCGATAGAGAGGTAATGGACACAAGAAGCAGAATGAGAGAGAGTTTTCAGATATGGCCAATGTGGGGATCACTTTTGCTTGACTATACTTATTTGTCACAAGGGAAAATTTTTTTTTTCCAATGGGTTTATTTGTGGAGATTTGGGGCAGGGAGGAGTGCATGGGATCACTGGAGCATGTTAAAACATACAGAAGAGAATAGAAGCAGCTGTGGTGAAAGACACAGGCTGCCCTAAAATGTATTAATTGAATGCATTACATGCTTAAAAAGGGAAGCTGGTTGTAATATATATTCACAATTTCATTTATGACCCCCCCCCTTTTTTCTTTTTCTCTTTGCATACAGGAATGTCCCATGTTAGTGTTTGTCAAGTACAGTATAACTCTCTCTCTTTCTCTCTGTACATATATATATATATAAAATATACACACAAGTATATATATATATTTGCTCTTTTAAAATATACAAATATGCACAAGAGATATGCACATACATAAAAAACAAAGATCAGGAATAGAATAGGTTTGGAAAAGTATATGTCTATACATGTATGTATATATGTATATGTATATGTGTATGTATATATCTATAGCTATGGAGAACATATCTAAACTTTATTGTGCCCTTTTGAGGGGTTTGGGGAGAGGGGAAAAATAGAACAAAGTAAAAAACAAAAAGAAAACAAAAGAAAACTCACAAGGAAGCAAAGAAAAGATGGACAATTCTCAACACAACGAGTATTATTTATATAATCATACAGGCTTTCGTGAAATGAAAATGTATTATTACATATTTTGAATCCTCTCATGTTCTGCTATGCACATGACATGCTTTTTTTTCTTTCTAACTTTGTATTTAAGTTTCAATATTTAAGTTTATGATGTTTTTGTTTCTTTTCTCTATTATGTATTAGTGTTCTGGTGTTTGAGTCTAAAATAAAATTTTGAAAAAATATACATATATAATTTAAATGTATAATTTAAAATATATTTATTTTAAAGCAAAGCAAACAATGCTTGATTGCTTGATCTACATTCGTAAAGGAAGTTTCCTCAATGGAAGTTGCCTATGCTAATTAAGACACATATCCAGACCACTCCTCCTAACCACCACAAAAAAAAATTATATTAAAAATATTACTGTTCCAGGGAGAAATCTTGGGTTATTTCAACCAATAAGTACTTATTAAGCACCTCTTATGGTCCAGGTAATTGTCTAGGTTTGGGGATAAAAATGAAAGAGTTCCTGCCCTCAAGAAGGTTGCATTCTACTAGAGGAGATCATGTGTATATGCAGAATGCATAAAAAATAAATACAAGGACATTTGGTTGACAGTCAGGAGGCAAAAGCATCTAAGAAAGATCTCATATGTCAGAGATGGCACTTGAGCTGAGTTTTAAAAGAAACTAGAGATTTTAAGAGACAAGAGGGGAAGAACGAGTGCATTCCAGATATGCAGGGCAGCCTGAGTAAAGAAAGATAGAGAGATGGAAAGTAGGGTTACCTGTGAGAAGGTCAGTTTTGCTGGAACATAGAGAGTGTGAGGGAGGCTGGAGTTCATTTCAATGGCATGAGGAATATCCTTTGGGATATTTTTAAATTAATTGGCAGCTGAACTAGATGCTAAGTGGTAGAAATATCTACTTGTAGTAAAGACCACATCTGAAGTGCAGACATAGCATTTGGAGCTAATTGATTCCCCCATAATCTTCCATGAAGACTGTGAGAGCGTAGGGCACCTTCAGACAGCCTGGGAGCTCAAGTGATATCAGATCCAACTGGGTGCTGTTTTTAGCAGGTTTAAATTTACTATCTTCTCTGATGAACAGACATCACCACCAGCAGGCAGATGTGCTGTTGCAGAAACAGAAATTTGGACACCTGGTGAATTGGCTATCTCAATAGGTATCTCCTACAAACCAAAAATTTCCCAGCCACTTAGGAGCTACATCCAATTGACCCATGGCAGGCACAGGGGCAGTTAGGTGGCACAGTGGATAGAGTGACAGGTCTGGAGTCAGGAAGACTCCTCTTCATGAGTTCAAATCAGACATCAGACACTTACTAGCTGTGTGACCCTGGGCAAGTCACTTCACCCTGTTTGCCTCGGTTTCCTCATCTGTAAAATGAACTAGAGAAGGAAATGGCAGACCACTCCAGTTTCTTTGCCAAGAAAACTCCAAATGGGGTCATGAAGAGTCGGCCACAACTGAAAATGGCTGAGTTGAGCAGGAGTAGGATGACTATGCATAAGTTCAACTACAAGCTGGAGCAACCTCCATAAGCCAAAGGAGGATCAGGCCCTGATGGGCAAGAACAATAGAATAAGAACTGAATTTGGAGTCAGTGGACTGCTGCCAAAACCCCAGCTCTGCCTCTTGGTGCATGCCTGAGCAAACTTTGGAAGGGGAGGAAGGGAATGAGCCATGAGCCAGGCACTGTGCCAAGTGTGTTAACAAGCCTTATCTCCTTTGATCTCACAGCTCCTCAGGTAGTGTTGCTCGTCTTCATTTTAGAGTTGAGGAAACTGAGGCAGACGGGTTAAATGACTTGCCTAGGATCACACAGCTAGTGTCTGAGGCCACATTTGAACTCAGGTCTTACTGACTCCTGGCCTAACATTGAGCTGCCAGTTGCCTTGAACAAATCATTTTGGTTCTCTGGACAACTGGCATTTGTTAAGTCACTGTTATTTTAAGTACCTATTACATTAAGTACCTGTTTATTAATGTACCTTCTAGGCACTGAGAATACAAAGGGGAAAAAAAATTGCTACCCTTCAGGAACTTACACTGTACTAGGGAGAAATAAACACAAAGTAAAGTTGGTGGTGGGGGAGCAGTACTTAGTATTAACATTGGGAGGGATCAGGCTGTTGTTGCTTGCCCTACATTCTCAAAGAGGACCATAACATCAAGAATGTGATGCTATGACTTGCAAGTGAATTGGATTTAAGTGGGGGAGGACTGTGCAAAGTCACCGGCCTCACTTTCTCCTCCAAAGTCATCTGGGTCCAGTGGCAAGATATAGATCAGGACAACTGGAGATAGCCCTGGATGCAGTAGGAGACCTCAGTCTTTTAAAGCTAAGGTCCCTGTGTGACTGAGGGAATGTCTATTCAGTGATTAAGGCCAGGTAAGAAATGAGGCAAAGACTGGCCTCTTTTACATAACTAAAACAAAACAAAACAAAATTTAAAAAGAGATCAATCTGGGAGGGGAAGACCCTCAGAGGAAGACCCAAAACAGAAACAATTGATATTTATATTCACTCTGAGAAATCAGGACCCAAACAATGACCCCAAGGACTTAGGTCTGGGACCTATTATTGGCCAATAAATGACAGCCAGAGTTACTGGGTTTAAGGCATGGTCCTTAAAAAAGAAATCTAACCAGCAGTGCACAGATACAGGCCCAGAAGGCAGCTGCATGCAGAGGCAGGCCCAGGAGGAGGCCTGATCAACTCAGGGGGCAAGTCGTCCCACCAATCACAAGGGCCACTACCAGGCCTATCAACAAAGGGCTGGGATTGGAAAGAGCAAGGTAAGAACCAAATGCAGGACCCCTGTCCAGGACAGCAAATACTCCTGGGACTACCACTCCATAGCCCAGAAATTAAAAAAAAAAAAAAAAGCCCCATTCGGGACCCCCAAGGACCAGGATGGCAGAGTAAACCCCACCTGCCCCAACTGCCCCCCCCCCCACCTTGAAAACATAGTAACTATTGCCCCAGGGCAAAACCCTTAATAGTAAAGGCTTGGGAAACCTAGAGGAAGGGCGTGGCTAGGGCCCTGCCTCAAAATGGGTAGAAAGCAGACTAAAAAGACTCTGGAGTCCTACTATCCTCAGAGGGAGGAACCAAACTCAGAGGCAGACAATGTGGACTCCACACCCACAGCTGAAACATCAACAGGGAATGGGTCCCAAGCACAGAAAGCTCTCCTAGATGAGCTCAAAAGGAATTTTGAAAACCAAATGAGAGAGATAGAAGAAAAAATGAATGTCTCTTAAAATAAAAACTGCAGTATTAGAAAAACATTATGATGAAGAAAACAGCTCCTTAAAAAGAAAAGGGTATGATATGGAAAAGGATCCAAAAACTAACCAAGGAAAATGATTTGCTAAAAACTAAAATCAACCAAATTGAAACAAATAACAAAGAACCAAGAATTAGGCAAACAAAACAACAAGAGTGAAAAATTAGAAAAAGAGGTAAAATATCTCAATGGAAAAATAACTGACCTGGAAAACAGATCCAGGACAGATAATCTGAGAATCATAGGCGTATCAGAAAATCATGATGAAAAAATGAGCCTGGACAACATTCTCCAAGAGCTCATTAAGGAAAATTGCCATGAGATACTAGAACCTGAGGGTAAAATAGAAATCGAGAGAATCCACTGGACACTTCCTGAAAGAGATCACAAACTGAAAAGTCTTTGAAATGTTGTAGCCAAACTCCAGAACTACCAGGTAAAGGAGAAAATACTTCAAGCGGCCAGAAAGAAACAATTCAAATATCAAGGAACCACAGTGAGGATCGCACAGGATTTGGCAGCCTCTACACTGAATGATCGGAGGCAGGGGAATACAATTTTCTGAAAGATAAAAGAGCTCGGGTTACAACCAAGGATCACCTACCCAGTGAGACTGAACATATTCTTCCAGACAAAGAGATGGTCATTCAATGATATAACAGATTTCCAGACCTTCCTGATGAAAATGCCAGAGCTCAATAGAAAATTCAACCTCCAATTACGAGATGCAAGAGTGACATAGAAAGGTAAACAAGGAAAACACACACACACACACACACACACACACTGTTATTTAATAAGAGCAAACTGTTTATAGTCAAGTAGAGGGTATGAGTATAAAATACACAAAATGACGATTAAAAAAAATCTTATTAAGGGCTACAAATGGACTGCAATGGAAGAAGAGGAATGAAGTGGAAAAGGGTAAATTATGCCACACAAAGAGGCATAAAAACAATATAGCAGAGGAAAAGAAGGGAGGGAGATGAGTATTATATGAGCTTTTCCCTCATTGGTTCTGGTGTAAGGAGGGAATAACAACCAGTTAAGCATTCTATGGAGAAGAGATGCAAAATGTATCATAATAGAGGGAAAGAGGGGAGGGAGAGGAGCTTCGCATGAGATTTGTTCCTGTCACTTTTGGTGAGAAGAAGAAATAACATACTTCATTAAGTATAAAAATATAAGCACTAACAGGGGAGGGAATAGGATGGAGGGAAAGAAACAGATAATAATCATAATTGTAAATGTGAAAGGAATAAACTCTCCCATGAAATGGAGGTGGATAGCAGAATGGATTAAAAATCATAATCCTACAATATGCTGTTTACAAGAAACACATCTGAAACAGAGGGATACACACAGGGTAAAGGTAAAAGGCTGGAGTAAAATACATCATGCCTCAACTAAATTTAAAAAAGCCGGGGAAGCTCCTTATCTCAGATAAAGCAAAAGCAAAAATTGATCTAAGTAAAAGAGATAAGGAAAGAAACTATATCCTGCTAAAAGGCACCATCGAGAATGAAGCAATATCATTATTTAACATTTATGCACCAAGTGGTATAGCATGCAAATTCCTAGAGGAGAAGGTAAAGGAATTAGAGGAAGAAATAGATAGAAAAACTATACTGGTGAGAGACCTTAATCTCCCCCTCTCTGAACTTGATAAATCCAACCCCAAAATAAACAAGAAAGAAGTTAAGGAGGTGAACAGAATTTTAGAGAGGGTAGGTATGATAGATCTCTGGAGAAAACTGAATGGGGATAAAAAGGAATATACTTTCTTCTCAGCAGTTCATGGCACATACTCAAAAATCGACCATGTTCTAGGGCATAAAAACCTCACAATTCTGTGCAGTAAGGCAGAAATATTAAATGCATCCTTCTTAGATCATGAGGCAATAAAAGTCATAAGCAATAAAGGGCCATGGAAAGACAGACTAAAAACTAATTGGAAATTAAACAATTTAATCCTAAAGAATGAGTGGGTCAAACAAGAAATTATAGAAACAATTAGTAATTTCATTCAAGAGAATGATAATAATGAGACAAAATACCAAAATTTGTGGGATGCATTAAAGGCAGTTCTTAGGGGAAGTTTTACATCTCTGAGTGCATACATGACTAAATTAGAGAAAAGGGAGGTCAATGAATTTGGGTATGCAATTGAAAAACCTAGAAAAAGAACAAATTCAAAATCTCCAATTAAATACTAAATTAGAAATATTGAAAATCAAAGGAGAGATTAATAAAATTGAAATGAAGAAGACTATTGAATTAATAAATAAAACTAAGAGCTGGTTTTATGAAAAAAACTAATAAAATAGATAGAACCTTAGTCAATATGATAAAAAAAAAGAAGAAAACCAAATCATGAGTATCAAAAATGAAAAGGGTGAATCTACCTCCAATGAAGAGGAAATCAAAACAATAATTAGGAATTATTTTTCCCAATTGTATGCACATAAATTTGACAATCTTAGGGAAATGGATGAATATTTACAAAAGTACAAGTTGCCCAGATTAACTGAAGAGTAAGTATTTAAATAACCCCATCTCAGAAAAAGAAATTGAACAAGCCATCAGTCAGCTCCCTAGGAAAAAATCTCCAGGGCCAGATGGATTTACTAGTGAATTCTATCAAACATTTAAAGAACAATTGATTCCAATACTCTACAAACTATTTGGGAAAATTAGTGAAGGAGTCCTACCAAATTCTTTTTATGACACAAATATGGTACTGATACCTAAATCAGGAAGAGATAAAACAGAGAAAGCAAATTATAGACCAATCTCCCTCATGAATATAGATGCAAAAATTTTAAATAAAATATTAACAAAAAGACTACAGCAACTTATCTCAAGAGTAATACACTTTGATCAGGTAGGATTTATTCCAAGAATGCAAGGATGGTTTAATATTAGGAAAACCATCAGTATAATTGATCATATCAACAATAAAACTAGCAGAAACCACATAATCATCGTAATAGATGCTGAAAAGGCTTTTGACAAAATACAACATTCATTCCTATTAAAAACACTAGAAAGTATAGGAATAAATGGAGCCTTCCTTAAAATAATAGGTAGCAACTATTTAAAACCATCAACAAATATTATATGTAATGGGGATAAGCTAGAAGCAATTTCCAATAAGATCAGGGGTGAAACAAGAGTGTCCACTATCACCCCTCTTATTCAATTTGGTACTAGAAATGTTAGCAGTAGCAATTAGAGAAGAAAAAGAAATCAAAGGAATCAAATTAGGCAAAGAAGAGACCAAGCTATCACTCTTTGCGGATGATATGATGATATACTTAGAGAATCCTAGAGAATCAAGTAAAAAACTACTTGAGACAATAAATAAATTTGGCAAAGTTGCAGGATATAAAATAAACCCACATAAATCCTTGGCATTCCTATATATTTCCAATGAAATTCAATAGCAAGAGATAGAAAGAGAAATCCCATTTAAAGTTACTGTAGACATTATAAAATATTTGGAAATCTACCTGCCAAAATAAACCCAGGACCTATATGATCACAACTACAAAACACTCTTCACACAAATTAAGTCATATCTAACTAATTGGAAAAATATCAATTGCTCGTGGCTGGGTTGAGCTAATATAATAAAAATGACAATTTTACCTAAATTAAATTATATATTTAGTGCCATACCAATCAATTTACCAAAAACTACTTTATAGAGCTAGAAAAAAATAGTAACAAAATTCATTTGGAAGAATAAACGGTCCAGAATATCAAGGGAATTAATGAAAAGAAATGTTAGGGAAGGTGGACTAGCTATACCAGATTTCAATCTGTATTATAAAGCAGCAGTCATCAAAACTGCTTGGTACTGGCTGAGGAATAGAGGAGTGCATCAATGGAATATATTAGGCACACAAGATTCAGCAGTCAATGACTATAGTAATCTATTGTTTGATAAACCCAAAGACCCTAGTTTTGGGGATAAGAACTCAGTATTTGACAAAAACTGCTGGGAAAATTGGAATTGTAGTATGGCAGAAACTGGGCATAGACCATTACCTAACACCATATACCAAAATCAAGTCTAAATGGGTGCATGATCTAGGTATAAAGGTTGATACTGTAAGCAATATGGGAAAGCAAGGAATAGTTTACCTGTCAGATTAGTGGAGAGGGAAAGACTATCACTAAACAAGAATTAGAGAGCATTATAAAATGCAAAATGGATAATTTTGATTACATTAAATTGAAAAGCTTCTGTACAAACAAAGACAACATAACCAAGATTAAGAGGGAGGTGGGAAATTGGGAAATAATTTTTACAACCTATGCCTCTGATAAAGGACTCATTTCTAAAATATACAGAGAACTGAGTCAAATCTATAAGAATACAAGTCATTCCCCAATTGATAAATGGTCAAAGGATATGAACAGACAGTTTTCAGAGAAAGAAATTAAAGATATCTATAAGCACATGAAGAAATGCTCTAAATCACTATTGATTAGAGAAATGCAAATCAAAACAACTCTGAGGTACCACATCTCACCAGTCAAATTGGCTAAGATGACAAAACAGCAAAATGACAAATGCTGGAGAGGATGTGGACAAATTGGAACACTAATGCATTGCTGGTGGAGTTGTGAACTGATCCAACCATTCTGGAGAGCAATCTGGAATTATGCCCAGAGGGCTATAAATAATTTCATACCCTTTGACCCAGCAATACCACTTCTAGGATTGTATTCCAAAGAGATCATGGAAGTGGGAAAAAGACCCATATGTACAAAAATATTTATAGCAGCTCTTTTTGTGGTAGCAAAGAATTGGAAATTAAGGGGGTGCCCATCAATTGGGGAATGGCTGAACAAGTTGTGGTAGATGCATGTTATGGAATACTATTGTGCAATAAGAAATGAGGAGCAGATGGACTTCATATTTACCTGGAGAGGCTTATATGAACTGATGCTGAGTGAGAAGAGTAGAGCCAGGAGGAATTTGTACACAATTACACACACAATGTATGTGTGACGACCAACTTTGATAAACTGGACTCTTCTCAGGAATCCAGAGACATAAGTCAAACCCAAAAGACTCATGATGGAGAGAGATGTTTACATACAGAGAAAGAACTGTGATTGAACCCAGATTGAAGCAAGCTACCTGCCCTTTTTCGTATTCTTGTTTGGTTTTGTTTCCTCTTTCCCATTCTTCATTCCATCTGTTACAATCCTTCTTTATAACCTGTCTAATGCCTAATGTGAAAGTATTTGCAGATAGTATACTTGATTGTATGCCGCCATGGGGCGGGGGGGAGAGGGAGAGAAAATTTGAAACTCAAGGAGTTGTGGTAATGAATCTTGTAAACTAAAAGTAAAAAAATTAATTAAAAAAAAAGAAATCTAACTTATAAACCCCAAGGTATATTGTGAGATTTCAAGGATCAAAATTTACATTCCTTTGGGCAAAGCACCTTTAGGTAAGGGTATGATACCCTATGTGGACAGAGGGAGAGGAAAGGAAGAAGGAAGGCAGGAAGGCAGGAAGGAAGGAAGGAAGGAAGGAAGGAAGGAAGGAAGGAAGGAAGGAAGGGAGGGAGGGAGGGAGGGAGGGAGGGAGGAAGGGAGGAAGGGAGGAAGGGAGGAAGGAAGGAAGGAAGGAAGGGAGGGAGGGAGGGAGGGAGGGAGGAAATTGGAAGGAGCTACCTTGCTCAACTAGAACTGGATGGTTGGGTCCCAAGCAGGGTAGCTCATGCCATTCACAGGTACCGTGTTTCCCCGATAATAAGACCTATCCCGAAAATAAGCCCACCCCTTACTGTGTAAGATTCCTCAAAAAATAAGCCCTCCCCCGAAAATAAGCCCTATTGAGATTGCTACTGTAGTGAAGGTGATCCCCTGCGCTACACATTACATTACGGTACCCTCTCTATGCACCGTCCCCCCCCCCCC
>NW_027187287.1:4398680-4569902 GCF_028583685.1 Petaurus breviceps papuanus
CCCCCCCCCCCCCGTGAAACGCACGCCGCGCTCCAAGCTGCATCCAATCAGAGCTGCAGTAGTGAGCGCATCATCCTGTTCTTCCCCAGTGATTTGCTATTGAATAAAGGTACATTTTTTGTTCACACTTACCTGTTTATTAAAATTGCTGTCAACGTTCATTAAAATAAGCCCTCCCCTGAAAATAAGCCCTCTGGTGTTTTTCTGTCCAAAAAAATTATAAGACAGTGTCTTATTATTGGGGAAACATGGTATTTTTTGTCTTCAGTTCTCAATGAGGACCATGACATCAGGGAGGTGATGCCATGACTTGCAAGTGAATTGAAGTCAGGGAAGGCTGTGCAAAGTCACTGGCCTCACTTTCTCCTCTGGAACCATCTGGGTCCAGTGGCAAGATATAGATCAGGACGACTAGAGCTGCAGTCAGGAGGGATCAGGAAAGGTATCATATAAGAGGTAGAATTTAAGATGCATCTTAAATGGAACTAGGGTCTTCAAGAGGAAGAATGAAGGTGTGGAAGGAAAGGATCTTACACACAGTAGGTGCTGAATAAATATTTGCTGAAGTTCCAAAGAGTTAAATTTAGGCTTAATGGAGGGGGAAAATTCCTAGTAACTCTTCTTAAGTGGGATGGATTGCCTTGGGAGATAGTGGATGCCTCTTTACTAGAGATTTTCTTGTTCAGGGTTGGACTAATTAGCTTCCAAGGTCCCTTTTAATTCTGAAATTCTAGGATTCTCTGTGCTGCACAATCTCTACTAGTATGGCTGATTCTGAGAGGCCTGGACCTAGTTTCTGTAGAGAAACCAAAGGGTCTGGCTCTGCCAACCTCTGCCAACTCCCTTCTGTCCTTGAGTGGCAGTAATAGTGGCCTGCCCTCATCCTAGTGGTATAATATCAGGGTGAGACACTGACCAAGAGGGCTCAATTCTTCCAACGGGCTGGAGACTCTAACGACTGTCCCTGAGATACTATGGCTTCACAATATCCCCCCACCTCCCACAGAGCCAAATAATGGGATTAGAGTTTTCCATTTTACCTCATTTCTAAATGGCTCTACAGGCAAAATAAAAACAAAACCCACCAGTCTAAATATTTGAACATAGTAAATATCTTGTCCCTAAATCTCCTCTTCCCTAGGCTAAGCATCCCCAGCTTCTTCGACTAGTCTATGTATGGCATGGCTTTCACATTCTGGTCATCGTTCTCCAGAAACATTGTTAATGTAATTCCTAACATGTGGTTTCTGGAATTGGACATCTGACCCCAGGTACAGTCTGACCAGGACAGAAGAGCCGTCTGCGGTACTTAGAATTTCTACCTCACAATTTAGTGCTTAATGTCGCCTTGTATCCTTCTCCAGTCATTTCATACTTGTCTTATTTCTGCAATTGACTTGAAAGCTTGAAAAAAAAAACCACTTGCATCGTACCTAACAGGGTATACCACAGAGCACTGCTTTCCATCCAGAAGACACTTAAATGCCCATTGAATAACATCTCCCTTTTCTATAACATGTTAAGGATTACTAAATGCCTCTTCCACGAAAACCCTAGGAAATTGATAGTATTCTCTCAGCAAAGGAGGACGCCAGGGGCCATCTGGTCTGACTCTAACATGTCTGTGATGCACCTGCCAAACAATCATGCGTCCTCTTTGCTTGAAGACCTCCTATGAAAGGGAAATCTTTGCTTCTCAAGGCAGCCCATTTCAGTTTTGGTTAGTTCTGTTAGGAAACTTTTTTCTCTTTACATCAAGCCTCAATTTCTTGGTAATTTTCATATATTGTGCTTGATTCTGTTCTCTGGAACATTACTTATGAATGAAATGCCTCTATAAATTGACAGATCATCTTTCTAGGTGAAGTAAGCGGGGCTCAGAAAAGTTAATCTGCCTGTGGTCACAGCAAGAAGTGGCCAAGCATGGATCCAAACCCAGGACTCCTGAGTCCAGACCTCAGTTTCTTGACTAGCAGTGCAAAAATACAGGAAGAAACTTTGATCACTTCTGCGTTTTACTCCTCCCATCAACACTGACCTAAAGCTAATAGGGGGCCATTACAGAACTAAGGGCAGCAATAGAGGTACCTTGAACAGGCTTCCCTTCCAATAGGTTCTTGCTCCAATTCATTGTCCTTCAAGCTTAAAACAAAACCATGGCTTCAGAGGCAGTGGTTCCTGAAAGTGTTTTGCTTTTCTATCATGTACATACTACATATGCTACCTACACACAAAAATATAAGGTTTGAATTATTTTTTGTAGCATTGAGTTTGCACCATTTCATCCAGTGTCTCCTGTATGCACACACCTGGCGGCGGCAGCCATTAAAACAAAAGCTAGCTATCGCGGCTTCATTAGCCCAGCACTCTAACCCACCAAACCAAATGGCTGAGATAATGTTAGTAGGTATATGTATATGTACTACCTGCCATCCTGATCAGTTCGGTCAGCAGTCTTCTGTTGTGAACTTACACAAATAGCCTTTGTCACTTTGGACTGGCTTCTGCAATGCCCTCACATATAGTTACAGCTACTGCAGTTTTTAATCACTAGGCAAGCTCCATAAACCTGCAGCTTTGAAAACATGCTTCACCCCAAGTGCCACTGAGAAGATAATGTGCTTCTCCATAAAATAAAGCAGGTTTTTTTCATGACAATCTGAATAGCAAGAACTTGGTGATGAAACCATTAAAAATACTTTATTGTTACAACATATCATGAAGATCACAACACATTCGGCTTCTTCTCTCAAGGATATACACAGTACAATCTGTTTGGTACAGAGGTTAGAACAGGAAACTGTAGGCAAGCCCTTGAAAACTGGCTGCTGTAAATCTCAGGCAAATGGGATTTGTTAGTGTTTCAGTGACAGCAGGTAGGATGTGATAGATGGCTCCATTAACCACTTCCTTATACCATTCTTTTCTCAACAGAAGACGATCCCTAATGACCTCATCTCCGAGACTAAAGTCAAAAGGATCTACTCCTCTACTGTAGAGATGCAGGCAGTTTTCAATGGCTCAGGGACTGGCTGTTATCTAGTATATGTTTTATTCAGACTCCTGGTTTTTCTGGTCATATTTCAGTTCCTTTCCCCATTCCCCTAAAAACCTCCTGAAGTGTGTAGTGGAGTGGAAAGACCACAGGACCTGGGTTCAAATCCTAACCCTGCCACTTACAAGTTGTAGAACCATAGGCAACTTACTTAAATCTCTGGAACGGTTTCCTTTGTGAAACAAGGGGTTTGGTTGGATGAGATGACTTCCAGGGTCCCTCTAGTTCTAGTATCCTATGATCCTTGTTTATTCAGATGACAGGACAGAGAGAGAAGATAATTCCTATCTGTTCTGTTCCATTCTATAAGCACCCATTAAAAGTTCTGTTAGGTGGTGGCTAGGTGGCGCAGTGAATAGAGCACCGGCCCTGGAGTCGGGAGCACCTGAGTTCAAATCTGGCCTTAGACACAACACACACACACAAAAAAACTAGCCGTGTGACCTTGGGCAAGTCACTTAACCCCAATTGCCCTGCCTTCCCCGCTCAAAAAAAAAGATAAGACACAAATAATATGCAGAGAATCTAGGGGACAGCCAAGTTGTTGAAGGTCTTTAATCCATGACATATTAGTTAAAGTAACCAGGCATGTTTAGCTTGAAGAGGAAAAGCCTTAAGGTTTGGGAGTAGGTAATAAGATAGATACCTTGATGATTATCATGTGGAACAGTGATTAGACTTGTTCTTGGCCCCAGAAGGTAGAACCAGGAGCAAAGGGTTGCAAGGAGACCAATTTAGGTTCCACATCATGAAAAACTGTTAAACAATTAGAGCTAACCATTAGTAGAATGAGTTGCCTTGGGAGGTAGTGAGTTATCTGTCCTTCATCGAAGATCTCCAAGCACAAGTTGGTTGGCTACTTAACTGGGTAGGTTGAAATAGGGATTCTCTTTTAGCAAAGGGATGAACTAGATGATCACTGATGGTCCCTTACAATTCCAAAATTCTGTGATTCTCTGCCTTTCTGTTCTATAAAAGTCAACTACTTGTTTGATCCCTCAGCTCAAAGAAAACTATCGCTTTATTAAGTACTTTATTACAATTCTGTGGTACAATGGTAACAACTGCTTGCAGTCAGAGATCCTAGGTTCAAATCTTGTCTGATACTAAGTTCTATGACCTTGGGCACATCCTTAGGCCTTAGTTTCCTCACCTGCAAAATGAAGGAGCTGGACTAAGATAGCCTCTGGGTTCCTTTCCAGCTCTCAATCTATGGTTGTGTCACTAAGCAGGAGGTGGGGAGGTAGAAGTCAGTTCCAAGTTAGTCTGATAAGGCTTGATGTTTCAGGCAAAGATTAACTTTGTAAATTACAGAACAAGCCTCCCCCTACTGGCTAATTTACACATCACAAGACATCCTTGGTTTAAAATCAAGCATCCAGAGGATGACATGAACTGTCTCCCTTATTTCAACAAGAGATAAGCTGGTGTCTCAAGGATCACTAGTTCTGGGGATCACAGAACAATGTACTTATGGAGAAAAACACTCAAATTACAGCCAAATATGTGATTATAGCCAAACACAAATAATATTAGAATCCACCTCCAAATCTCTGCTGCCAGGCCCTACTTATCTTATCCACATGGCTGCTTAGAGGGAAGCTTCAGGCCACAAAGCACATTCTAAGTCCAACCTCATCCTACCCTTATCAGAACTGACTGTAGAGACTACACTCGAACAATGCTAGCTATGTTTTTTGGAGGGAGGAGAAATTGTAGGGGAAATCTACTGAGAACCATTGTTAAAAGGTTCCTCTGCTAGAATCTCTGCTCCTGTTTATTTCAAATGGAGAATAAAGTCAAATGTCAGCCCCTTTGCCTAATATAAAAACAGGAACTACGCAAATGGTATGAAGGAATTCCCATCCCACTTCAGGAGCTGATTAGTGCTATGGCAGAGCATATGGTAGCAGCCAAATATAAGGAAATTAATTTCAGGTGAATTAATTAATTTCAGGGCTTGAAAACGGTCAGAATAGACACAACATCCTGGGTTTTCACAGGCAAGAACTTTCCTGCTAGAACCACAGTCTTTTCTACCACAAGTCTGCACATTTCAGGAACATTATTGGAAATCCTATAGAAAGACCAATGAGAATTTTCCCAAGGCAGTCCCAGTTTTAACGACACAATGAAAATGATGAGAGGAATGAAGCTAAAGTTTATGATCTCCCTCCTAGATTTTTACCTTTTGGTTCAGTGTGGATAAACTGACCCAGATTTGAACATGCTGTTGTCCTATCCCAGCAGGTAAGGAGAGCATGGTGTCCCAAAGAAGCGCAGCACAGAAAGGCTCTGTTCACAGGGACTTCCTCTGTCCTTCCTTCCTCTGGTCCCACACAGAATCGAACAGAAACCCAAATCAAATGACCTCTCCTCTTGGTGGTGGGACTACTAAAGGAAGAGTCCTTTGCTCCTTGCCAATGTCGCCAAACCCCTACAAATGGTCTATGGAGAAGGGAGTCCTTCAAGCACGTCACAGAGTTTGGGGTAGGTAGTGTAAATACAGCACCAAGAGTGTTGTGATTGGGGCTTAACCATTATGGAAATCACAACCTTTAGCAACAGCATTTGGCTTGAAAAGTTTGCAAGTCACCATTTAATCCAGAGATGAGAGAAAGACAGCACTACTAAAGTGCATTCAGACTTTAAAGTACCAGGAAAAAATGCTCTAGAAAAAAAATCTTGATACAAGAGCAATAAATGTGCTGCTGATCAGTCAGCATTCCCCTGTCCACTTTGCTTTGCTCTGCCCTGTCCAGTCCAGGAGAGTTCCAGGGCATGCCCCTTCCTGGGACTGAGAACCCAAACCCTCCAGGGGTCATAATTCCTTAGGAAGTCCCTCCAAGGCCCCAGTGGGGGAGGAAAGAAGGTTAAGATGCTGCCACCAGTTCTGGCTGTTTTGGCCTTGCCTTGATGGGTTCTTTATCTGTGGAGGAAAAAATACTTGTTACTTTTACACAAAACACCCCAAAGTCAGAGTTAGCCTATGGAAAAACAAGGTTTGATAGGAGAGGCAAGTCTCTGGGTTCCTGAGAGGCATTCCACTCTAAGAGACCTTGTTTTCTTACACATCTTGAATATGAAAAAGCTGCTAGCTAGATGGAATGCTATTTATAAACGGGGAAAAAAAATCTAAGACAAACTGATTTTGGTAAGAACAAAGTTGGCCACAGATGTTGTACTAAAAGAAACTCTGGTAGAGGACAGGAACTACTTAGAGGATAAAACAATAATAAAAGAAAAACAGGGAAATTATGAAAGCAAAGCAAGGACAGACTGCCAATGGACATTTTTGGACAGTTAAAATGAACTTATGGGAAGACAACAGTCACTCTTCCCCAGGGAAGAGCACAACTAAGACAGAAAACAATGAGCAGATCCCTACTCTACTGAGAATGTATTAAATACCGTGTTGGTTCGTGGCCCTGGTGGCCAAATGGACATTTTTTGCATATTATTTTTACAGTATTCCCAATTTCTAGCATATAATTCTTTGAAAATAATGTCCAGGTCACTGCCAAGAGAAAGAAAAATATTAACTCAGTGCTTCTGAAATCCTATGCAATCTTTTAAGAAAAAGACTTCATTGGAAAGCATTTTCCCTCTGGTAATTCCTAGGTAAGAGGGCCAAGAGCCACCACCAAGTCGATCATTCTCATTTCCCAGGTGAGGATTAGCTTCCTCACTCCCAGTCAGTACCAAATAAGAAAGGCCTAGGCTTATGTACACTTCAGTCATCCCTTAAATTTAACAAAAATCCTCAACTTTCTCTGTAAACTTTAAAGATGCTAAAATGTTAATTAAAAAGGGAAAAAAGAACATACCTGGAATTTTCTCTGATGGGGGTTCTGAAGGAACTTCTGGAAGTTCTACTTGTTCCTACAAAGACAAAAGAGGAAAAGGTTGTGAGATAAAATTCTGAAAAGTCTTAAGTTTTGGTAGGTGGCTCAACAAGCAGCCCCTCTAGGCTCTCCCTAGTTTAGCTTAATGTTGTCTTTTCACCTTCTACTTAACCTTAAACAAATTCTTTTAGTTCAGAGGATCTTCCTTAACTATCATCTTTATATGAGACCAAAGCTCCTAACCATGAATTTCTGGCTTCTTCTGGTCTTCAGAATAAGTCTAGCAGGACATTAGTGTTTAACTTTTTTTGTGTCATGAATCCCTCTGGCCACAGAGAGCTAGGCCTGGAGTCATGAAGAATTCAAATGCAGCCTTGATGCTTACTGACTGTTTGACCATGAGTAAGTCACTTAACCACTGTCTGCCTCAGATTCCTCATCTGTAAAATGGGGATAATAATAGCACCTACCTTGAAGGGTTGCTGTGAGACTGAATAAGATAAAAATTGTAAAGCTCTTAGCATTTAAAACCTGGCACATAGCAAGTGCTATATAAATGTTAGCTATTATTATTATTGTTATTTGGCAGTGCCTAGTGAAGCCTGTGGACCTCTTCTCAGAATAATATTGTTGAATGCATAAAATAAAATACATAAGATTACAAAGGAAACCAATTATGTTGAAGTACAGTTATCAAAGTATGAAAAAAAAAAGTTAGATTCAGAACGACCAGTTTCAATAGCTTCTGGTTGTGAGGGGGGTGGTCTGCTGTGGCTCTGTGTCCCATCCCTCATGTCACATCAATCCAAGTCAAGTCAAAATCACTCTTAGTGAGCACCTAGGCTCTGAAGGGAAAGGGAAAGGCAGTGAACAGAAATTTCATTAAAATAAGACTAGAAAGGCAGCATGGTATGATGGAAAAATCTCTAGGCTCAAAGTCGGGAGACCTAGGTTCTTAATTTTGAGTTGACTACTAATTAGCTATGATTTGGGAGAATTCATTTAAGCCCCTTTTCTTCTTTGTAAAATGAGCTTTAAACTAGATCGCAGTATTGCGGGAAGAACATCAGACTTGGAAATAAGAAGCTCGGGGGTCAAAACTTTGGCTTTGACACATACCAGCCATGTGATCACAAGCCAGTCAATTAGTCTTTCTTTGTGTGTGTGCTTCAGTTTTCTCATCTGCAAAATGGGGATAACACTTGCACAGTGTATTTTACAGAAAATGTTAACTATTATTAATGTAAACTATTATCCTCTAATTCTAATCATTTTGGTTCTATCCTATAGTATCTTTTACCAGCCATACAGAAGCTATTCATCAAAAGCTTTTTTTCTCCTGCGTATCAAACTCCCTTAATTAAACTGCCTAATACTTCACCCTTTACTGCAAGTTCTAATAAAGAGGTGACCCTTCACCTTGATCTCATTCCCTCCCGTCTTCTCCAGCAAACTGCCCCCAGTTTCACCTCTCTTCTTTCCCTCTCAAATTATCAATCTCTATCTTTAGGTAGAGATCTCTACCTCAAACTCTAATTCTTCTGTCAATGCCTACAAATATGCCCAAGTCTCCAAGACTTCTTTAACCCTCTCCCTTCACTGTAAACAACAGATCAAATGATCCCACTATTTATCTGTATTTGTATATTCTTTACCTCTCCTTCCCTTTATGAGTAAACTCCTAGAGAGTTATCTTTACTCCTGGCCTCTACTCCTAATTCTCTTCTGAACCCTCCATAATCTGGCTTTTGTCATTATTCAACTGAAAAGCTTTCTCCAAAATGACCAGCAATCTCTAATCAAATGGTCTTTTGTCCACCACAATCTTTCTTGATTTCCTGACAACCTCTGATCCTGCTGACCACTCTTTCCTCCTGAATATTCTAGACTCTATAGGTTGTGTGATATGTTCTCTTTTGGCTCTCATCCCTGACTGCTCCTTTGCCTGAAATGGATCATTATCCATTTCACTCCCAACAAACAGTAGATGTACCCCAAAACTCTATCCTGGATTCTCTTCTCTGCTTCTTCTTTCTTATCAGTTTCCACAAAAGGCGTGCTGACAAATTTTTTAAAATTTGCCCTCCAAAAATGCAGGAGACAATTTTAAGTTTAATCTGTATTTATAATATTTTTTTTCATTTTTCAAATGCTTTATTAACTTCTGATTTACACCATTCATTTCTGCCAGATTTTGAGTTACAAATTTTCTCCATGTTTTTCCCCTACCCACCACCCCAAAACAGCAGTCCCACAGGATATCCCCTCCTCCAATCTGCTCTCTCCCATATTTTCTCCCATATATTTATAATATTTTTTCCACCTTTTAAGTCTAGGCAATCAACAAAACAATAAATTAAGCCCTGATCAATAGGGCTTGCTGATTTGAGAGGTGAATGCTCACAGTGAAAATTTAACAATTGGTTCTCACAAGCCAATTTCATCAGGCTCTGTTCCTGTGAACTATCATTGCTACGAAGATGACTCCCAAACCTTTCCACACAGCCCTACTTTCTTTCCTGAGCATCAACTGCCTGATAAACATTTTTTAAAAATTACTTTTTATTAACAGTTGCCTATGAATATGAACATTTCCATATACAAAAGAGAACTATGAAAATACATACAGCTTGTTGCTTTTAAAGTATATATGAATTTTAATATCACCCTTTTTGCTCTTACTTTTGGTCTTTATTGTGTATTTTATTGACTTTTTTGCATCACTATCTTCTCCTCCTGCCCCCCCCCCCAAAAGGCTCTCCTTTGTAACAAGAAAGCTGACTCAAGCAAAACAAATTTGTGTTGTATTGGTCATGGCTGAAAATGTATTTTCTTATTCTGTCTCCGCCAAGTTGCAGGAAAAATACTTTTGGAGTCAAGATTGGTCCTACTGGATATTCCAAACTAAATGTCCCATAAACATCACAAATTCAGTATGTTTAAAACAGATCTCTACCTTCTGTACCAAAATCATCCTCCTCTTTCCAACATCCCTATTACTATTATACCCCCCAACACCATCCTCCCAATCACACAAGTTCACAACTTCTCAATGTTCTTCACCCCACATAAGGCATATCAATTGCCAGATCTTGTCACTGATCTACAATCTTTCTCTCTATACTCTCACAGCCACTAACTCTAGTTCAAGCTCTCAGCACCTCTCCACTGGATGACTACAAGTCTCCCAAATCGTCTTCCCAGCTTAAGTCTCTCCCTACTCCAATCTACCTCCACTCAGACTCAAATGACTTACTGTTAAGTACATGACACTCTACCTCCAGTCTCCTGATTCTACATTGGCAGTCCTTGTGCCTGGAACGCTGGCCACTCACACCTTTGTCTCCTGGAATCACTGATTTCCTTTAAAACTCAGTTTTGCACCATCTTCTTTATGAGACCTTTTCCTGATTCCCCTAGCTCCCAGTGTCTTCTTCATGACTGTCTTGCATATACCTGTATGTACACGCTATTCTTCCCCCAGGCCCACTCCCACTAGAATATATGCTCCTTGATGGCAAAGCTTGTTTTCCTTTTATCTCTGTATCCCCAGGGCTTAGCACAATACCTAGAATATAACAGACACTTAGTAAATTCCTATCAACTGATTAAAGTTTTTTGTGTTCTTGCCTTCCTAGCTAATCTTCCTTCTTCTAGCAGCTTATACCCATCACTCTAATATCCCAACTATCCCAATAAGTTTCTAGGATGAGACCCCTATGACATTGGGGCTTTTCATTAGCATGAGAGGTGGGCAGGCTCTCCTGAACCAGCCTTATGACTCAGCTCTGGCATATAAATGGGAGGCAGCAGGCACTAGCTCACATAGCTAAGCCAGAGTCTGGCAAACGGGGATAGCTGCCCAGAAAGATTGAGAATCCCTGATCTAGGGGTCTAGACCCTGAAGAGTAAACAAGGAGTTCTGAAAGTGAGAACAAGTAGGAAAGGCCTGGGCTGATTCCTTATAAAGGTCTCTTGTGGATGTAGGTGCTTGTTCATGCATGCATGCATTCCATTCAATGACCGTTGACAGAACCATGGAAGAGAAAAAAATGTCAAAAAACCTCACACCACTGTCAGTTGAGGGGAGAGGAAAAGAGGGACACAGAAGGAAAAGGAAAATAGTCCTCTATTTCCAAGGAAAACTATGTTTAAATTCTCTATTATTTATGTGGACCATTTGTGTAAAAAAAAAAAATTTCTATCCCAGCCTGTCTTTCAGTATATTCCCAGGACCCTTTATTTCACTACCTAACCAGGGTGTATTCAGGAGATGCAAACTCTTTTTAACATTTACAATGATTTAACTAGTGAGGAAAATTAGTTGGGGAAAAAGATCTTAACTCATAATCTTTGTATGTAACATCTGGATTAATAGGAGTTTGGGACTTTCACAATCTTTTCATTTAAACAAGAGAAAGTGGTCAACTTAAATGTTACCTGAGTGATGGCTTCCAGTTCCTCTAAGATGGCATCTTCATCTTCTTGAGTGAAGCTGCCAGCCAAGAGATCATCAATTTGCTGCAAAGAGAGAAACCACAATAACTAACACACCTTTTGCCATTCTGCCCTTGCTCCTTATAGCTGAAGTCTGGGGCAAGGTAAAAGGGTGAGAAAGGTCGGGTCACTCATAAAGGAAGCACACCAATGAAACCAATATGGAAGTACTATATCCTTGAACACTATCGATTTATACTGCACAGTAAGCAACTGCTATTTGGAAGAGATCAAGACACAAACACACATACAAAATCATACCTTCTGGTACTCCACAGCATCCCGGGTTTCATCCATTATCCTTTCCACTTCTTCTATGGACATGACCTAATAGCATAACATAAAATATTTATACCTTGAAGAGATCTCAACACTCACCTAGTCTAATCCCCTAAAAGGATGGAACTGAGGCCTAGAAAGATAAAGTCATTGCCCAAAATCACTCACTTAGTTGTGGCACAGCCAGGACTAGAGCACAAGTGACGCAGTGTTCGTGCCACACTACCTACCAACCTACCATGCTGCTACCACTTTGGTACCTGGTTAAAAACAACAATGAATTCTACTGGCAAGATAAGAAAGGCGGATTAGCCTAAGCCTGGTTCTCAGGCCTAAAAAAAGTCGAGCTAGAAAGAAAGGAAATTACACTTGGGACTCCAGGATTACTGCTTTCACTGGTGTTGAACAAAACATAAAATGTTACTGGCTCCTGTAGAAGAGTTTATCAGAGGTGGATGTTATATATATATACATATATAACAATGTATATAAAGCCAATAGAAGTCTTGCTTGTTCATTAAAATAAAAAAGATGTTCAGGCAGATGTTTCTGCTCTCCCATCTCCAGCTCCCTATGCCACATGGGGGCGTTGTTTTTTGATGGTCAAAAGCGGAGCAATAGGATTTATTACAAATCCTTCCCACCACTAACCCTCTCCTTGGAATCAATTCAACCACTGATTTCTTGAAGACCTAGCTTAAAATTCATGTTCTATACCAAGTCTTCCCCAATTAATTTTAAAATTAGTTACATTTTATTCTGCATCTCTTTGGCACTTAGGATTTAATTTGCATTGTTTTACACTTGATAACAGTTTGCTTGGTAACTGTTGTTAAGCCACATTACTGAGGTATGTTGTTTTTTTCCTCGTTAAGAAAACTATAGCTCAATGGACAAGATCACGTCTTCTACTTCTTTAGTATTCTTCTACAGCAACCAACGCAAGGCTCTGTCCCCTGCAGATGCCTGCAACTACCCTTTGTTTCACAAGCCTCTGTTTGTCTCATCCTTTGCTGTTCCATTTAGTTTTTCTTCCGTCCCAGCAACATCCTTCATGGCGTTAACCTACCTGATGCATTTTATTCAGACACTCATTTCCAAACTTCAGGCCTTCAATCACTTTCATTTCAATCTGGGTAAACTCAATATTCTGAACCTGGAGCAAAAAATACAAAAAAACCTTGTTCAGGAGACATTCTGAAGCCAATCTATTCTTCCCCTCACTTCCCAAATGGGAACTAATTTTATTTTATTACTTTCACATAATCAGGCATTCCTTGTCTACTTCAAGGGCTAATAACAGTGTGCATGAGCCTTCATATGTTCCTCCCACCTTCAGAAACAGACTTTTAAACAATTCACTTATCTCTAGCCTTCCTTAGAATGCATATAGAGAAAAATAGAAGAGGCAAAACTCAAATAGTCTATGTTGCTTCTCATGAAAAAGCTGATGAAAATTTAGAGGTTTATATGTGGATTTCAATGATCCCTATTCCCACGGATAATGATAACTGAAAGATTACAGTAAGAATAAGTAAGACTGGCAATGGCTCATGATTTCAATACAGGGAATTCCTAGATGAGAAAATTCCTTCTGTCAACTGACATCTTTTCTTCCACTTACAGTCTTAGAAATCTGCCTAGAGCAGTGCTGTCAAACTCAAATAGAAATGGAGGCCACTAATCCTGTGGACATACTGACTTAGTTTTAAAATGTACCATCATTTGTGTTTTATTGTATTTCTATTCGTTTTGTTAAATATCTCCCAATCACATTTTAATCTGCTTTTGGCAACCCTGAGGAGTGTTGTGGGCTGCATACATTTGACACCCCAGTCTAGAGTACAAAGAGGTTACATGACTTGCCAGAGTCACACAGCCAGAAGTAGAAGCAGGACTTGAATCCAGCTCTTCCTGGCTCCAAGGAAAATTCTTGGCTGCCTCTAATAACAGTAACAAAATTCTGTTGTAAAGCCCACATTTTAGAAATGCTCCAGTAGTTATGTACAGCTTCTCTTTCCGAAGCAGTTTCCTAACTTCCTTCAATATTCTTGAAGTAAAAGTCAGAGTCCTCCTTTCTCTAGTGGTATGGAGTTCAAATCCAGGACCTCCTACTCAGCAAGAAACTGCTTCTCCATATAAATCATGTCTCTATACTGGATGTTAACCCTCACCTACATACTTTCATGACTCATTTCTCCATGACAAGATTATGACCTGGCTCAGGATCCAATCCAATATTTTCTAATTCTCCCCTAGTTTAGTTACAGATTCTAGAAAAGGGAATATCTATTTTAGTTTTTCTCAAAACAATTGTATCTGTGGTGGACTCAAAGTCCACGGGCCCTTCAGTTGCAACTGCTTCATTAATAAGTCAGGTAAAAACATGTCCTGGCAAAGGATTATATTTGTTACAAAAGCACTTTTGTCTAATGTTATCAAAACAGCCTATGGCTCGATGGCATATCCACCACTCTGGGATATATACATACCATAGTTTCCAGATTTGTGATTTGGTTTTCTGTTTTATCCAAGAGCTGTTCCTGGTAGCGTTTCTTCTTAAGGAGTAACTTTGCTCTTCTGCAGGAGGAAACCCAACAGGAGACACAGTGACACAGATGGAAGTGACAAAAGAATCACAACATAATCACTTTGGGTTGAACTCTCAATGCCTGTCAATTACTGAAGCACACAGGCCCCCTTGAGCACAAACCTGATAAAAGGGACAATGCCTGCATCCCTCAACAGAGCATGGCCCTTATATGGAGGAGGGAGTATATGCAGACTTAGTGAGCAGACATTCAGAAAGATCAGGGAAGAAAGACTCAGAGGATTCTACATTATGAATTCCGTTCTTCCGCTCCAGCTTTTTCCAGGCCTGACTTGGCCAGAAGCATGTGGATCCCTCTAGTCCTTTCACTTACTCTTTCTTTCCATCACGAAGGAGTTGTCTGGCAAGCTCCCTCTCCCTCTCCAGCTGCTGGGTGACCCTCTTCTGGTACTGCTTCAACTTATCCCGTTGTTGCTTCAATTGCTGTTAGAAAAAAGAGAAAACTGCATCTCATTAAAGCTTCTGACGGATGCAGGGAAGCCCATTGCTCATCATCAAGCTCGAATGCCTCTGACTACATGACAACCTCCAGGTCACCATTTCTATCAAGGAGCATGGTACGGATGTGATTGCTATCCTCGGGGAATCTATGCTCTAGGAGAGACAACAGCAAAACTGAATCACGTATGCCGAGACACACTCATGAAACGATATGTGTACAATGACTAATGTTAAATTCTGTAAGTGGCAGAGATCTATACCCATGCCAAAATCGGCAAATGGGTAAATTTTACTGGCATATGGGCTAGTCACTACTACCACCTCTCCTTCTGTGGACACTGCCCTGCTGCTCCAGGTAACACATGGTTATGTCCCACATATTCAAAAGAACTCATCTAGCCATGGTCTCTTCTGTCTCGAGAAAAAGCATACCAGCTTAGCATACTACTTCTGAAAGACAGCTAACTCCTGGTCTATTTAAATTATGATTCAAATATTAGGAAATTGTAAGTATAATCAAACTTTTTCCTCTGAAAATAACGGTTCTTAACCTAATTTCTGAGCAGGGGTTACCATATCATACCACATACTGGAATATAGCTTCCCTGGGTCATATCTCAAAGAAATATTAGATGATGATAATCTGTTCCTTTAGTCTGTGATTATACTATACATGGTCCTGGGACCTTGTAGGGAGAGGGAAAAGACTAAAGATCAAATAAGATAATATTTAACACAGTGCCCTGACAGTAAGCGCTTAATAAATGGGCAGCTAGGTGGCACAGTGGATACAATGCCAGACTTGGAGTCAGGAAGACTCCTGTTCATGAGTTCAAATCTGGCCTCAGACACTTACTAGCTGTGTGGACAAGTCACTAAACCCTGGTTGCCTCAGTTCCTCATCTGTAAAATAAATTGGAGAAGGAAATGGCAAACCACTCCAATATCTTTGCCAAGAAAACTCAAGAAGAGATCACGGAACAGTTGGACACAATGGCAAATGCTTGTTGCCTTCTTTCCTTTTTACAGAAAGATGGCAAGTTTGTGCTCCTCTATAAAACACACTAGAAGTAATTCTCTGACAAATGAAAAAGCACAATTCAGGGAAGAAATCTTGGTGGTACTGTTAGGAAAGCAGGAAAAAGAATGACTTTCAGGAGGAACAAGCTTCTTGATGGTGCTTTTCCCAGTTACCAGAAGGAGTTGTCTTTAAAAGGACAAAATTTTAAAGCCTTGAGGTAAATTGACAGCATCTGAGAAACAACTTTGTGTTACTTAAGACATAAACCTTAAGTCCCACAACTCTATCCCCCATTCCCCCCCCCCCAAAATCTCCATACTCATAAAAGCCAAAGGTGAAAACGATGAAGAGCTAAATTCCAACTATCCCCATCATCTACTTTGGTTGGATTATTTTAGACAAAAGTCTTAATTAAGCACCTCTGGAAGAAGTTATCTTTTATATCCAGTTTCCCCTTTTAAGATGTACATGAATCTATTATCATAATTGAGGTCAAACATTTTTTGAGTACCCTAATATGTGCTCAGTCATGAATTCAGAAGGATCTGGAAAAGCCCACCAACCCACCTTTCTAATTAATCCTTTCTAGTTTTAGAATATCTAGTCCCTAACAGTTTTAAAAACAGAGGAACTCTCCTTTTAGAAAGGAGGAAGGAAAAGTTGAGTGTATTTGAGCTATTATTGAATGAATAATACCCATTCATTCAATAGTAAATTCCCAGTGTGGATCAAAATTTACATTCCTTTGGACAAGCAGTGGCAGCTAAGGGTATGATACCCTATTTGGACAGAGAGAAGGAAGGAAGGAAGGAAGGAAGGAAGGAAGGAAGGAAGGAAGGAAGGAAGGAAGGAAGGAAGGAAGGAAGGAAGGAAGGGAAAGGAAAGGAAGGGAAGGGAAGGCAAGGGATGGGAAGGGACGGGAAGGGAAGGGAAGGGAAGGGAAGGGAAGGGAAGGGAAGGGAAGGAAAGGAAAGGAAAGGAAAGGAAAGGAAAGGAAAGGAAAGGAGGGAAGGATGGAGAAAGGGGCTGTGTAGCCTAATTGGCCAGTTTTACTTGGGTCCCCAATGGGGCAGCTCCTAATACTACTCACAGAGGTTGTTTGTCTTTAGTTCTCTAAGAGACCATAACATCAGGGAGATTATGCCAAAACTTGCAAATGAATTGGATTTAAGTGAGGGGGGGCTAAGAAAAGTCACCACCTTCACTTCTTCCTCTGGACCCATATCTTGGGGTTTATGGTTTAGATTATTTTCTTAAGGGCCATGCCTTATACCCAAATCACTCTGGCTCCCAGAGACTGGTAAATAATAAATAGGTACCAGCCCAAGCCCGACATGGTCACTGCTTGGGGCCTAATTATCAGAGTGAATGTAAACAACAACTGTACCTGTTTTGGCCAGATACCCAGAGGGTCTTCCCCTCCCAGGCTGGGGTTTGTTCTTTGTTTGTTTTTTGAGTAGGTAAAAGAGGTAATTTTCTGCCTCATTTTTTTACTTAGCCTCAATCACTGAATGGACACTGTCTTAGTCAAACTGACACCTGTTAAGGACCTTAGCTTAAAAGGTCCAAGGTCTCATCCCATGCCATCCAGAGCCATCTCCAGTTCTCCTGAAGAGAGAACTATATCCTGCCACTGGACCCAGATGGCTCTGGAAGAGTGAAGGTGGAGACTTTGCCCAGCCCTCCCTCGATTACATCCAATTCACTTGCATGACATGGCATCCCCTCCCTAATGTCACGGTCCTCTTTGAGAAGGAAGGACAAACAACAACCAAGTCTGGAACTGACCCTGTTGGGACGCCATATATGTTCACTAAATTCAGCATATGTTTATTAAGCACCTAATATGTGCCAGGCACCATGCTCAGAGCTGTGCTGAGGATACAAACACAAGGCACATGGGCACAGTTTGGCCAGGGAAATATTCCA
Organism: Petaurus breviceps papuanus; assembly: GCF_028583685.1. Taxonomy (NCBI): domain Eukaryota; kingdom Metazoa; phylum Chordata; class Mammalia; order Diprotodontia; family Petauridae; genus Petaurus; species Petaurus breviceps. Next base: position 4,416,359 of record NW_027187287.1, read on the forward strand.
TTTTCCAAATATATACAGAAGTTTGGAAATCTTAGATCAATATTTAAACGTTACCAGTTATTATGTCTGCAATTTACATATTTTATTCAAAGACCCAGAAAACGGAGCCACTTTGGAAGAAATCACACCATTACAACAGTGACAGGAGAATCGACTAAAGTTTCAAAAAAAATTTTTTTTCAAAGGTGTTGGTACTGAGGCAGGTCTAGCAATAACGAGAAGAGGCTTTCAGAGCTTCAAAGAAAATAAGAAAAAATAGGGATGACAATAGATAGCACCTCCATAGGTGTTAGTTAGACAGTTAGATAGGCTGTAGTGGGGATCTAAAAACGTAAGTAGGTTTTGTTATGCAAACCTTAATGCGACAGGCAAAAGTAAGCTATGGTTGTTACTATCCTTAATTTCCTCCTGCCGCGCCAGGAAAGGACCCTCCAAAACAAATGTGGAAATCTGAAAATGAAAGCGATGCGTGCAGGGAGCAGAAGGGCAGTAACTTCAAGACCCAGAATAGCTTCGAGACCCGGTCGAGACCCCGCCCCCCCGCAACCTCGTCTCACCCCCACAAAAAACCTCAAAGAAATAGAAGGGAAGCACCAGAACTGCTGAGCGGTTTGGGGGAGATGGAGGGACCCGGGAGCTGTCAGGAGGAAGATGCAGGACGGAGATCGGGGTGGGGCAGAAAGGTCAAGGAAGGGAGACCAGGTCCTTCCTGACTTCCAGGCTCCGCACCCCGGACAGGATGGAGACAACCCCCCCCCCCCAGACATGCACCCCCAGGCCCTGCCAGCGTCTGGATACGAGCCCTGCTAATGTAAGAATTAAACCCAGGGAATCTTCCAATCCAAACCTCTCCTTTGACAGACGAGGAAACTGAGGCGGGGGTGACTTGCCGGGGGTCAGCTGGCACGCAAGGGCTGGGGCCTGGCCTCGGGATCCCAGGCTCAGGTGTCTGCTCCACAGCTGCCAGAGCTCGGGCCCGGGACCCCCTCCCACACCGGTCCCCGGCCCCTCAGCCCGTGTCCTGCCCCGCCGCCGCTCAGGCCCCCTTACCAGGATGGCCTTGTCCTGCTCCGTGATGCGGCTTTGCTTCTTGCGGCCAAACAGGTTGCCCATGGCGGCCGCGGAGCCCCAGCCCTGCCCGGGCGGCCCCGCTTCCTCAAGTCCTTATGGAACCCTGAGCCCCGGCAGCCGCGGGCCGCCCCGCCGAGCTACGGTGGCCGAGGAAGATCAGGCGCAGCCAGATAGCGAAGGCCCCACGTGACCCCACTCAACCAGCACAGAGCTAATGGGTGGGGTAGAGGATTAGAAAACTGTCCCTCTGACCCCGGGGGCTTCTCACGAACCCGGGGTCATTTGCGGTTAATCCAGGGGGATTATGAGAGGGGAACCTTTGTCTGCAGTTTTAGAAAGTAACTCTGCTTAGAGCCTGGACGGGCTCTTTGCACTTTGGAGAGGGCAGGGCCACGTGTTATTTCAGAGTGTATGATTTGACGGACTAGGAGCCAATCAATCAATAAACATTTATTAAGCACCATGATCCAGGCACAGTGCTAGGGCATAGGAAGACAGTGCCAGCCCTCAAGGAGCTTACGTTTCTTAATAACAAGAGGTTGAGGATAGCTATCATGCAGCTCCTTAAAAGTTTGCTAAGTACTTACAGTGAAAGAACACATAAAAGGGAGCCCAGAAGTGGGAAGAGCAGGTATATGTGTGTGTGTGTGTGTGTGTGTGTGTGTGTGTTATATTGATGAAAAAAGAGGGTTCCTACCCTTAAGGAATTTACAATCTAATGAGGATGACAACACATAAAAGGGAAAGTGTTCACACACATGTGCAGAAAGGTGAACAACACCCCCTCTCCACTTTTGAGGTCCCTTTAAAGTGTTGTCTTTCATTAGTAGATTCTAAGTTCCTTGAGGGCAAGGAATGTTTCTTTTTCATATTTCTATCCCCAGGACTTACAACTGTGCCTAGCAACAATAGGTATTTAAGAAATGTATATTGTCTGATTTACATGGAAGTGCTTAATTCAATCTAACCATGGCTCAAAATATTAAGCATTTACCTCAAAAAAGAGGCAGCAAACATATAAGTGCCTGCTGTGTAGAAGGGACTCTTGTAGATATTGGAACTACAAAAAAGAAAAAGGCACAGTTCCTGCCTAGAAGGAGCTGAAATGAGGATGCTGAAAGCACATTAAAAACCCTCTGTGATGAGTATAAACTGAAGTATAATTTTCTTTCTTTTTTTTGTTTTTTAAAAAATACAACTGGGGGCAGCCAGGTAGCACAGTGAGTAAGAGCACCAGCCCCAGAGTCGGGATAACCTGGGATTGAATCCAGGCTCAGACACTTAGCACCCACCCAGAAACACCTGGCTGTATAACCTTGAGCAAGTTACTTAACCCCAATTGCTTTTTAAAAAAAATACAACTAATAATTTGCATGATTTCACATGTATGAGTGACATATTGCTTGCCTTCTCAGAGGGTGTGGGAGGGAAGGAGAGAATTTAGAACTCAAAAATTTTTTTTAAATATTAAAAATAGATAATAAATTAAAATGTAAAAAAAATTAAAATAAAACCTTCTGTGAAACAAATATTTCTCCATTCTAAAGTCCTTTCCAGGCTTTTTCCACACCTCTTTTAGGAAAGTATATAAAAGGTTGAAGGCAACTAGGTGTTGCAATGGATAGAATTCTGGGCCTGGAGTCAAGAAGTATCATTCATCTTCATTTCACAGAGACAATACATTTATCCAGGGCAAAGATGGTCTTGGTGCTTTGTTTTCTGGATGCTCATTTACGTATGACAGAAAAAAATTGGAATTAATAACTGAGGAACCCTGAACCTTGGGGTTTTTGTGATTGTTGGACATTACCTGCTTATAGCTTACCCAGCAAAGATGTGGATTTGGTAACATACTAGTTAATAATCATAAGCTAGAATGAGGTTTCTCACTGTAAGGACACTGCTGAGAAAGAGAAGGGTTGAGGGCAGAGCCAAGATGTTGGAGTAAAAGCAGGGACTTGCTTGAGCTCACCCCAAATCCCTCCACATACTTGTAAAAAAGGACTCTAAGGAAATTCTAGATCTGCACAACCCACAAAATGGCAGAGTGAAACACATCTCCAGCCCAAGAAAGCCTGGAAGGCCAACAGGATGGGTACATTGCACCAGGCTTGGAGCAGAGTGCAGTCTGGCATAGGTTGTGCTGAGTGCAGATGGGGGCCAGAGTAGGCCTCAAGGGACTGAATCACTGGTAGCTGTGGCAATTTCCAGACTTCTCAATCTAAAAACAAACAGTGTGGAAGGTCAGTAGGAGAACTCTTTGGGACCTCGGTGAAAGAGGAATCCAAGGTCTAGCACCAACCCTGAGGCAATGATGGAGGTGGTAGTAGCAGCAGTGGCAGTAGCTACTTCTGGAGCTCTGGGTCCATGGATGGTTGGGGATCCAGCAGCTGATACAAAACCCCTGAAGCCTGGAACAGTACACTCACACCCACTGGAAGCACAGTCCTGCCTCCACAGGGAATTAGAAAGTCAGTATTTGGCTGGGAAGACGAGTAAACCACATTAAAAAAAAAAGACTATAGAGTCTTACTTTGATGAAAAAGAAGACCAAAACATACAACCAGAAGAAGACAACAAAGTCAAACTTTATACATCAAAAGCCTCCATAAAAAATATGAATTGGTCACAGGCCATGGAAAAACTCAAAAGGGATTTTGAAAATCAAGTAAGAGAAGTAGAGGAAAAATTGGGAAGAGAAATGAGAGTGATGCAAGAAAATTATGAAAAACAAGTCAACAGCTTGCTAAAAGGAAACACATTCAAAAACATACTGAAGAAAATAGTACCTTAAAAAATAGACTAACCCAAATTGCAAAAAAGTCTAAAAAGCCAATGAAGAGAAGAACATCTTAAAAACAGAACTGACCAAATGGGAAAGGAGGTCCGAAAGCTGACTAAAGAACATAATTCCTTCAAAATTAGAATGGAGCAAATGTAAGCTAATGACTTTATGAGAAATCAAGATACTATAAAACAGATCCAAACAAATGAAAGAATAGAAGGTAATGTGAAATATCTCATTGGAAAAACCACTGGCCTGAAAAATAGATCCAGGAGAGATTTATTAAAAAATATTGGACTACCTGAAAGCCATGATCAAAAAAAGAGCCCGGACATCATCTTTCAACAAATTATCAAAGAAAACTTCCCTGATATTCTAGAATCAGAGGGTAAACTAGAAATTGTAAGAATCCATTGATCACCTCTTGAAAGAGATCCCAAAAGGAAAACTCCTAGGAATATTATAGCCAAATTCCAGAGTTCCCATGTCAAGGAGAAAATATTGCAAGCAGCCAGAAAGAAACAATTCAAGTATTGTGGAAATACAATCAAGATAACACAAGACCTAATAGCTTCTACATTAAGGGATTGAAGGGCTTGGGATATGATATTCTGGAGGTCAGAGGAGCTAGGGTTAAAACCAAGAATAATCTACCCAGCAAACTGAGTATGATACTTCAGGGGGAAAAAATGGACATCCAATGAAATAGAGAACTTTCAAACATTCTTGCTGAAAAGACCAGAGCTGAATAGAAAATTTGACTTTCAAATACAAGACTCAAGAGAGGCATGAAAAGGTTAACAGGAAAGAGAAATCATAAGGGACTTATCATAGTTGAACTGATTATATTCCTACATGGAAAGATGATATTTCTAACTCATGAGACCTTTCTCAGTATTAGTGTAGTTAAGGAGATAGATAGGTAGGTAGATAGATAGATAGATAGATAGATAGATAGATAGATAGATAGATAGATAGATAGATAGATAGATAGAGATAGATAGATGGCACAGGGTAAGATGAACATGAAGGGATGATATCTAGAAAATCAAATTAAGAGGTGAGAGAGAAGGAGAAAGGGAGAGATAGAATGGGATAAATTATCTCACATAAAAGAGGCAAGAAAGATTTTATAATGGAGGGGAAGAGGGGGGAGGTGAGAGGGCATGAGCAAACCTTACTCTCATCAGATTTGGCTTAAGGAGAGAATAACATACACACTCAATTGAGTATCTTACCTTACAGGAAAATAAGGGGGGGAAGGAAATAAGGAAGGAGGGATGATAAAAGGGAGGGCAGATTGGGGGAGGGGATAGTCAGAAGACAACTTTTGAAAAGGGACAGGGTCGGGCAGCCAGGTGGCTCAGCTAGTAAGAGCACTGGCTCCAGTGTCAGGATGACCTGGATCAAATCCGGGCTGAGATACTCAGCACCACACCCAGAAATAACTGGCTGTGTAACCTTGAGCAAGTTACTTAACCCCGATTGCTTTAAAAAAAAAAATTGCTATCCCCTGAAAAGGGAAAGGGTCAAAGGAGAAAATTCAATAAAGGGGGGGGGGTGGGATAGGATGGAGGGAAATATAATTCGTCTTTCACAACATAACTATTACGGAAGTGTTTTGCATAACTACATATGTATAACCTATATTGAATTGCTTGCCTTCTCAATGAAGGGGGTGGGGAGGGAAGAAGGGAGAGAATTTATAATTCAGTTTTAAAAACAAATTTTAAAAATTGTTTTTACATGCAACTGGGAAATAAGATATACAAGCAATGGGGTAGAGAAATCTATTTTACCCTACAAGAAAATAAGGGGGAAGGGGATAGAGTGGGGATAGAAGGGAGGACAGACTGGGGGAAGAGATAATCAGAATGCTTGCCATCTTTGGTGGGGGAGATATGGGGAGAAAATTTGGAACTCAAAATCTTGTGGAAATGAATGTTGAAAACTAAAAATAAATTAATTAAATTTTAAAAAAGAAAGAGGAAGGGTTGGTTTAAGAAAAGACCTCAGAGTTATGTGGAAGAGAAGAAATACCTCTCTGAACTATTAGCAGCTGTCAAAGAAATGGAAACCCCCCAGAAGCCAGCCACAGACAGCAGACAACACAGAATAAGTTTAGAAACTCAGAAATGCATATATATATATATATATACACATATATAGTATGTATGTATGTATATACACATATGTGTATATATGATATTATATGATATCAAGATATTTTATATTTTAATAATTTGATAATTAATTATCAATTAAAATTAATCAAAAATTAATAATTTAATAATTCAGATTTTTTTCTCTGGTACCTTAATACCCTTAGGAAAGTCAAAAAATTTTACAGGGATTTTCCAGATTGAGGGGGCACCACCCCTAACTTTCGATGTGGAAAGGATAAGTTGGAATAGTTGAAACAGAATGTTAACTACAAATTGGGTTTCCTTTGTTCAAGATTGCTATAGACAATCAAGATAAATCAAGTGTCAGGCTTTGAGTAAAGTACTAAGAAATGAAGATACACTAAATAATGAATACTAAGAAAGGCTAAAACACACCCTGCCCTCAAGGAGCTAATAGTCTAATGGGGGAGATAACATACTAGATACATAACTGGTAAATTGAAGCTGTTATAACAAGGTGTCTTGTGTTAGAGGCATATCCAAGGGCATGAGGCAACTCTGCCAGTTTTCTCATTTCTCTCTAGAGTAGAACTGTACTAGAATTTAGATTAATGTTAAATTCACAAAAATTGTGTCTGGCAGACCTGTGTCTGAAATGAAGAATGCAGTGTTAAAATTTTTTTTCCAATAAGATAGTTCATACAAAGATAAATATTGGTTATAAGGGCAAGAGGAAATTTTCAGACAAAATAGTCCAGGAAAATTTGAGGGAGGAGAGAATACTTTTAGCTAGATGGAGGAAGGGAAGACTTCATGAGAGGGAGCAGTATCTAAACTAAGATTCTGAAAGGCAGGCTAATTCAGAGGATGTTCATTCCGAGTATATGGAGTTGTCTCTATAAATGTAAGGAAGCACTAGATAAATGTGAAAGTGAGGAAACAGGTTGTCTAGTTCAATTTAGAGCAATTTAACAAACTTGTTTAATTTCTACTAGATACAAGATAACTGATGTTCTAGACACTGGCACTACAAAAACAAAATGGTGCCTGCTCTGCTAGAGCTGACTTGCTCTTGGAGGGTATACAACCTAGAAACAGATAAAAGTGATATGGTGATATAGAGAACTGGCCCCTGAGCCAGGAAAATCTGGGTTCAAGTCTTGCCTCTGATATGTACTGGCTGTGTAAACTTGGAGAGGTCACTTTTTTTTCCTGATCATAGTCTTTTATAATTTCATCTTTCCCTTTGCTTTATGACTCCCATTACTTCCCACTTTCTATTCTCTCTCAGGCTACTCCCCCTGTCTCCTACTGGCTATACTCTATTCCTTTCTCTATATTGACCCCTCTGTGACTCAACTCAGTTAACTCTACATTATCCTTTATTCAAAAATCCCTTGTTCCCTTGATCTAATTGCCAATAATCTCAATTTTAGACTACCCCTGTTGTAATGGAATAACAGCGAGTGAGACCATTAATCAATTTAAATGGAATTTATTGTGGAGCATAATTAACCTGGGGACTACCAGGGGTCACGTACCCAAATCAGGCAGCCCTGAGCATATACATCTCAGGGTTTATATAGACAAAAGCCACAACATAAATATTAGCATTGCTTAACAATTGTTGCCCAGGGGTCAGTTTGTTGCCCAACTGGAAAGTTCCCAAGTCTATTTTGAAAACTGAACAGAAGGGGGAGGAGGAGCACTATGGGCTTCAGGTAGCAGTTTTTGGAAGGTTTACTGGCAGGTTTGCTGCCTAGCTGGGCTTTGTTGGGTTTTGAGAAAGTTTCCTAGGCAGCTCTCCTATGATGGGAGAGATGAGGGATGTTCACAAAAGTCCCCACTTCTTTTTGTCAAGTCAAACTTTTGACTCACAGTCGAACCCTTGACTCACAATTGGTGCCTGGTAGTGAGGTGATGGAGACATTGTCATAGTGGCCTATAGTGGGGGTCAGGCCAAGAAGCAGTAAAACTGGATGCCTGGGAGACTTCCTGTAATGTAATATCAAGCAAAGGCAACTTCCCAGGTTCAAAATACCAGCATAGGTGCTCTCTATTTTATTCAGTAACAAACCCAGAACAGAGAAGATCAAAACATGACATCATTCAAAATACAGCATTTACTAAGTGTGATTAAATAATCTCCAAGGCCTACCCCACCCCAGGACTTTCCAATCATTCAATCAATTACAAAGTCTCTGTTCCAAATACTTCTCCACCCCTAGGCTATACCTTAATTAAGTCCACCACAAAGCCCCTCTTCTCAAATGGAGATTAGTTTCCAAACATAAGTAAAATACATTCATTTGCTCAACCATAGAACACAAAAAGGTCAAAAGTTCCCCACCCCTGGATCACAATTGAATCTACCCCAGAGTTACATCAAGTTTAAACACAGCACTTAATACCCAAATGGAGGTCTTTTCTTCATCTTGACACGAGGCAAGTTCTCAGCAATCTTAGTTCCTGGAGAGACAAGGCTTAGCAAGGCCATAAGATACATTGCCAGTCCCTTCATGAATTTATCCTCTGTCTGTAGAACAGTCCTAGAACCCCTGAACACATTAGCAAAGCCCTCTCCCAGGATTTCTGTAAACATACAACAAGAAAATCCTTCTTCAGGGCTTCTGAACCAACAGAAAGGCTCCCAGACCCCTGCAACAACAGCACTGTCCTTCACCAGTGGACAGTATTCATTCTGTCTGCCGGACAGTCTCCAGACCCCTGCAACAACAGTACTGTCCCTCACCAGTGGACAGTATTCACTCTCAGTACTGTCCCTCACCAGTGGACAGTATTCACTCTGTCTGCCGGACAGTCTCCAGACCCCTGCAACAACAGTACTGTCCCTCACCAGTGGACAGTATTCACTCTCAGTACTGTCCCTCACCAGTGGACAGTATTCACTCTCTGTCTGCAGGACAGTCTCAGGCCTTCTTAACCAATGCCAGGTTCCAGGACTTCTTCAACAGGACAGTCTTTCACCAGTGGACAAATCTGGCAAAATAACATCAAAACAGACAGACAAAGTACCAGCAAAACAGCCATGTCTCCTCAGTCCTTGGCAGCTCAGGGGGCAGGTCTCAAAAGTCCAGGGCAATTCAAAGCGGCTACCAGCAATTTTCTTAGTCTCTCTCCACGAGGTGCTGCTTCCAAAAAGAACTTCCGCCTCTCTCTTGTCTCTCCAAATCTACATCACCAGCTCCTCCCACTTCAGGACTTTCTTTTCACATCAACAAGCCCATCCCACAGGTGGGATTAACAAACTCTGGGTTTTAATACAATCAATTTGAAAACCAAGCCAATACAGGGGAATCTTTAATTGCCATTACTATCACACTTCCTTGGGAAGAGCTGGACCAACATAATAGGGGGGGCTGGGCATTCGAGCAAAGCCAACAGTTAGGGCCAAGGTCAGGCCAGGAAGTATCAAGGTTCCCCCCCCTCCGCCCACCTTCCCTTAGGCCATTGATGCAGAGTGGAAAGTGACAACAGAAATGCACCAGTGGAGAAAGCAGAGCAGAGGGGTGGACTCATCCATGAGTCTTCTGCCTGGAACATCCAGAGTGCTTGGTCCTTCTTTCTAATAATCCAGGTGTTTTTACCCTGTGGAGCATGGGAGTTTGACATGGATAAAGAGCATAATAACATTATGAAGAAACACCGGAAAATCTTCACTTGAGAAAATCTCATTCTGGGTCCACCTTCCATTCACAGGGGCAGCTAATTTCACTAGAGAGTGGTGGAACAAGGCAGGGATAGAGTTCACTTTGACTGTGGTGGTGTTGTAGGCAAGGCATCTTGAACCTCTTGAAATCCTTGTAGGAACTTAATTAAGTAAGAATTAGTAGCCTCAGCTCATAACTCTTCTCTAATCGCTGGGAGGATGGGTGGAAGTCACTCATATATAATTGTGAAGGGGGAAAGTCCAGTTTGGTTGGGGGTGCACCTGATTCTGAGTAGGGCCAGGGGGAGAAGGGTGACCCAGTTTTCCTTTGTTTCTAGGACTAATTTGGTGAGGAACTCCTTCAGGGTCCAGTTGGTCTGCTCCACTTGGCCTGGGCTCTGCAGTTGGTAGGCACAAAAGCTGGCCCATTATCAGAGCCCAACCCAATAGGAAGGTCAATCTGGGGAAGGAGTTCATTCAGAATTTTCTTAACTACCACTAGCACCTTATGACAGTACTTAACAAAATATTATCTAGTTGGGAAATGAAGTACCTGTCTCTCAGGAGTAAGCTCATTTTCTGGCTCCCAAATGATTGATTTGATAGAGATGCTTGATCCACCCCCTCCCCACTTCTTTTTCATTTAGTGAAGGAATAGTCCGAGTGTGAAAAGGGCCAGACAGGGGAGGGAGGGAGGGGAGCCAAATGGAGGTTTGAATATTGGGGCTAGGGGCAGGTTCATTAGGATTTCATCATTCCCCCCTCAAAAAGTTGGGACCCAAATTCATTTGGGAGAAGGGACAGAGGTTTCAGCTTCTGTAGTTTCTTCAGGTTAAAAGAGGGGAATAGAGCTGTTCCTGTCTCAGTGGGTCCCAAGGAGGAAGTTGACTTATCACATTTAGGAAATGATAGGTATCTACTGTTTGCTGCCAACTGTAAGTGAATAAGCCTATAGTCTGAGAGTCACAAATCTAACAGGCAAGTTCAATATGCAGGATCCAAGATATAAGGAGAAAGACAGATATATCTGGTAACAGGCAGTTGACTAGCCCAAGTATCTTTTTACTAAATTATTTAGGCTGTGGAAAGGAATATAATTTTAGGATGAATAGCTCAGATCTAACACACACATTAGTAGCTCAGATGTATCCCAGCCTTGGTATATGGGATAATGATTAACTTGTGTTTGTGCCTGTTTCATAGGCTTCTTTTCCCTTTGTCTAGTTGTTCCCATGTCATTCAGAAAAAATGTTCTATTGCAGGGATTTAACCACTTGACTATACAGGTAGGCAGATGACAAGCCCATGTATTAATTTACCCAGCTGTTTGGGATATGGAACCACTACACATTCAGATTAAGAACAGCAGAATTTCACATACCTGCATTGTATTTTTACTATCTTTTATTGACCACTTGCTCTAATTAGAGAAATTTGTCATAAAAGGAAAAAGCAGGGACATGTTAGATATGACAGGATAAAACATCCTTACTCTGTTTGAATTCAGATAACAGTCACTTTAATTTCACCTCATAGCCAGACTCAGGAATAGCCAGGTGAAAAACATGCCTTTTCAAAGGAAGACAATGGGGAAACTGAGCCAGGAGGTTCTCATTTTAGATGGAGGCTAAAACTGTCCTCTCGGCTTTTCCCAAAAGCAAACCTTCACCTGTAGCAGGATCACATTCTCTCTGAGTAGCTTGTGGCATTTATACTGATTTAATGCAGACAACTATATCTTAATTCAGACTCAAAATAAAACTAGTTGCAATCAAGTGTCACCAATCACAACTTAGATCTTGATACAATTGCTTTTGTTACTCTCATGGAACTAAAATAGGCAATAAAAGTTTACCATGACTTACATCCTTAAGATATTTCATTTCTCAGTAAACCAAGTTGGTTGTTTAGGAACTCCATAATTCAAGCAAGCTTTTAGTTTTTTTCCTGGGGCTGATGACCTTGCCCATCAGATAGTTTCTAGGGGATCTGGCAAGTTTACAAATAAGGAGAAATCAATAGAGACCCCAAAGAGGGGGCTGATCTGCTTGTCCACCCTAAGATATTCTTCTTCTGAACTGATGAAAACCTCATACTTTATGTGTGAGTTCCTGGGGGATCAGCTTTAGATTTTAACATTATAACAATAATCCCAAATAACTTATTTAACAATCTTACAATTTTTATAAGTGAGAGCCAATTTGTTTTAGCTTTAAGACAGGATTAGCAGGACTTAACAAAATAACATAACTGGTTTTAAACAAAATTTTTCACTGTCTTAGTTTTAACTAGATTTAGATCAAAAGTTGCTTTGTCTAACATCATTTCTGGCTCACAATGGTCACTCAAGTTTTACAATATACATTGTAGAAATACAATAATAATACAAACAGTGAGATGACATTAATTGCATTTCCAAATCACATGTAAAAATTATTGATCTTATCAAGTGTAGAAGCTGGTTGACGTCAGACCTCATTTTCTCCTCTCCTATTCTCATCTCTCCACAGTAGTAGACCCTGGTTGTGGGAGTGGTTGATTTGGGAAGGAAGGAGAAAGAGGGCACTGCTCCTTGAGTGGGAGGGACTAAGAACTGGGGAATTCTGGGAGGTTGTAGCTGGGAGCATTGAGGAGGGGGTTTGGGGAACTTGAAGCAGAAACTCCAGGTTAGAGGAGAGGTTCATCTGCATACCTAGAAGGGTAGGATTCAGGGTACCCAGGGATCTAGGGCTATTGTTAGTGGGGCTCTGATGTAGCTTTTCACTAGGTGGGGAGGTTAACTCAAATTCCCTACTATTCTTCTAACATTTTGCTGCAGCCTTAGCTCAGTCAGAGCCAGGATGACAGGGTACAGGATCTTAATGGTTCGAACCTTTCACTGTATCCTCAGCTTGGTCAGAATTAGGATGACAAGGGGAAGGCACTGTAGCCCTAGTCTGGGAAAAACTGTGCTGTGGGCCAGGAAAGGGTTAAGTGCTAATCGTATTTCAAAGTTCAGCTTTGAAACCTGCCTCTATCTGAGCGGGAATGAGCAGGTAAGGGAGGGGTGAACTTTCAGGGGAAGGGTCAGGGGCTCAGATGTGTGTGGGGGGGGAGGGGGACAAGGGCTAGTTAGAAGGCAGGGTGAGGGCTTCTTCCTCAGGTGATTGGCTGTTTGGGTTTTAGTCACGCAACAAGTACCCAAATACCCTTTTCTAGTGAACAAGTTTTTTTTGGGGGGGGGGGGGTGACTAGGTTAAGCAATACATCAATATAGGGGAATTGGTCAGCATACCCAGGATTTCTTAAAATGACTAGTGATACATCCTAAAGGGATTTTTCATGTACTAATAGATCCTTCCATAGCTAGTTTTAGTATGGAAGAAAAACTCACAAATAAATGAGAACTTTGGAAACAAAGACTTCCTCCCATGTGAAGTCAGAAAGACTTTCTTGGAAGAACTCTTCTGTAATTCAATCAAAAGCTTGGCTGGAGTCCAAGGTAATGGAAAGATAAATTTTTGTTTTTCTGCCAACAACCATTATTTAAGAGACTATCAATTTTCCTAGCCCATTTACAGTGTTTCTTACTGCCTGGCTGCTTTTGAATATTACAAGGTGGCAGACTCAAAGATTTCTTTACACAATCACACAGACAAGATATAAGACAGATGGACACAAAATGCTCAAAGCACCTAGACAACACAAAACAGACAGAATAACACAGAAAGACAGGTGGACACAGAGTGCTCAAGGCACCTTAGACAAGACAGACACAAAACAGACAGATTGGTTTACCCCAGGGGCTCTCTTTGTCGTCCCAGAGAGAAGTTGAGGGTGAGGACGTATTACTGTGTCTACCTGCTAGTCAATCCTCACTTACATGAGTACTCTCAGGAAAAGACACTAACCTCTAGAGACAGGACACTTACCTCTAGAGAACAGGACAGATACATAGTTCCATATGGCTGAATGTAGGAACAAATCAGAGTCAAGGAGGGACTTGGCTAACTCTGCCCAAGCCTGGAGGCCCTGGGAAAGTACCTTTTCCCTCACTCACTGGATCCCCTCAGGGTTAGGGCAGGGCCAGCTCTTTCCCTTCCCAAGTCCAAAGTTCCAAGTTCTCCGCAGCGACATAGAACACTGCTGTCTCACTGGGGCCTCCAAATGTTGTAATGGAATAACAGTGAGTGAGACCATTAATCAATTTAAATGGAATTTATTGTGGAGCATGATTAACCCAGAGACTGCTAGGGGTAATGTACTCAAATCAGGCAGCCCTGAGCATATACATCTCGGGGTTTATGTAGACAAAAGCCACAACATAAATGTTAGCATTGCTTAACGATTGTTGCCCAGGGGTCAGTTTGTTGCCCAACAGGAAAGTTCCCAAATCTATTTTGAGAACTGAACAGAAGCTATGGGCTTCAGGTAGCAGTTTTTGGCAGGTTTACTTGGAAGGTTTGCTGCCTAGCTGCGCTTTGTTGGGTTTTGGGAAGGTTTCCTAGGCAGCTATCCTATGATGGGGAGAGATGAGGAATGTTAACAAAATGGGGGGTTAGTATACCCTTACTATTCTCTTTTACTCACATGTTGCTTGAATGCAACTGAAAGAAATCACAAAACTGAAACCATGCTGACTGGGTTCATTACACATTTTTACTGGGCCCTCCCTGCAGCTAAGCCATCCTTCTACTCCTCCCGAAAATGCTCATGAATTTCTGTCCCAAATCTTCTCATCTCTCCTCAAGCCTTCCATTGCATCTCTTTCCCCTTACTCTTTCAGCTGAAGATCTTGCCTGATACTTTATTTTTTGTTTGTTTGTTTTTTTGGTCTTTTTTTGGAGGGGGCAAGACAGGGAAATTGGGGTTAAGTGACTTGCCCAAGGTCACACTACTAGTAAATGTTAAGTGTCTGAGGCCCCATTTGAACTCAGGTCCTCCTGATTCCAGGGCCAGTGTTCTGTTCACTGCACCACTTAGTAGCTCCCCCCCTCATACTTTATTGAGAAAGCTAGGTCCATTCATTGTAAAATCTTTCTTTTCCTTTCCTCCTCACCTCATATCACTCGAGACATTTTGCACCACCATCTCCTCTTTTACTTCTGTCCCAGATAAAGAGATGGCCCTTCCCCTTTCCAAGGCTAACCCCTGCCTCTCCCCAAACACCTTTGATCTCATTTTGTCTCAGCTTCTCCTGCATATTGCCCCCACTAGTACTTTTCTTTAGTTCATGAGTTGCTAACCAAAGCTGAGACTTGTTTCCTGACAGTTGTACCTCTGCAGACAGAGTGAACTAGGCAGCCTCATTGCCACTCCTCTCTTTTCTCTGGAGAATGCAAGGGTCAAATCACTGAACCTTGTGTCTGAAAGAGAAGGAACTCCTTTCTTTCCCCCAGGTCTATAAGTCACTGATCAGGCTGGGACCAGGACTCTCAGCAACTGTATCTTCAAGAGCAGGACCTCCTGCCTTCATTGAAGGGAGTAAGGGCTGAGTTCAAACCTTGTACCCCAATGATAGAAAACTCCTCTCTTCTCCCTCCCACCCCATCCTGACCATAAGTTACTAACAAGGGATAGAAAAGGTACTCTTAGCAGTCATACCTTCTTAGGGAAGAATTCTGCTGTCCATGGTTTGCCAGCCACTGCTTTAGTATTGGTATGTGAGCATTCTGTCTAGTGATGGATTTCATAAACAAATCCATACATGCCTGCCAAATGTGGTCTATATCCTCTCATAAGTTCATACAGAGGATACACCCAAAGTATTAGGGGGCCTTCTTTATATTTTCTTTACATCATGAATATATCAAAGGAACATGACTTTCCAAAAAGTGAGGCTGTCCCTTAACTTTCACTAAATGAAGTTCCCATCTTTTTTGTTCATTTTAATTTTTTTGTTATTTTGAACTGGATTGATGTCAACAAACATGAACATTTTCATATGCAAAAAAGAACTGAAGAGGACTGTATAATTTAGCTTCCTTTATTTCTATTATCTGAATCTGATACAGTATTTCTATTATCTGAAGTCAGGTTTTTCCTGATTGTTTTAGATTCCCCAAATTTACATTTTTCTTTTCACTTGGTGTTCTTAATCATGATTCTTAATTGAAATGTATATTAAACTGTGAATCTCAATTACATACAACTTTTATAAAATGAAGAGCATATAATAAATTCAGTATATTAATTACAAAGCAGTCATGCTTATCTGTGTTCCTCTTTTCCTTTATGTGCCTTTTTAAAAATTCTCCCTTGTAAGATGTAGGAATAAATAAGCAAAATAAATATACACATATATTTGGCCATGTGACTCTTGAAGATCTAGAGTTCTGAAATGACATTTATTTCTTCTTCCCCATACAAACACTGTCTCTCTTCTGGGCTTACCTCTTGGGCATCTCTTAACTGATAATATTTCCTCACAGTGTTTGGTATCTTCTTCTGTTCACTCATATCTCCAATCTCTGTTTCTGATTTGGGACTCTGTGCCAGGACAAGTCTCCACACTCTTCCACATTCCTAGACATAACCTTAGTTATTTCTTTTCCCAATTATCTGAGCTCTTGTCACTGACTTCCACTTCACTGGGTATAGCTAGACTCAAAGTGTTGGTATGTTTCAGGCCCTTCTCCACTTAGCAAATGTTTGTTAAATTGCTTTAAATTGATCTAGACAACTACCTATTTTCTCACTTTAAAATTTTGTTTACTGCTCTCTTACATTTACATAGACAACTCCAGATCCTTGGAATGAATTCCCTCTAAATTAGCCTGCTTTTCAGAATCTGTTCAGGTACTATCTCCTCCCATGAAGTCTCACCTTATCCTACACCTAGCTGAAAGTATTATCTCCTTCCTCAAATTTTCCTGGACCATTTTGTCTGAATTTTTTGCTTTGCTATCACACTTTATAGTTATCCTTGCACGTACTGTCTTGTTGAAGAAAAAATGGCAACACTGCACCCTCCATTTCAGGCAAAGGTCTGCAAGAAACATTTTTTATGAATTTAACATTGATCTAAATTGTAGTATTGATCTACTCGAGTAAGAGATGTCCAAACTGGTAGAGTTGTCCGTACCCCTTGACATGTCTCTTTTGCTTATGAAGCATAAGAGATACTATTTGTTATTCAGTTGTTTCAATTGTGTCTGACTCTTTGTGACCCTATTTGGGGTTATTTTGGTAAAGATACTGGAGTCATTTGCTATCTCCTCCAGATTATTTTACAGATATGGAATGGAGACAAAGAGGGTTAAGTGACTTGTCCAAGGTCACACAGCTAGTAAGTGTCTGAAGTCTGATTTGAACTCATGAAGATGAATCTTCCCAATGCCAGGCCAGTACTCTACCCACTGTATCACCTAACTGCCCCAAGAGATACAGTTACCCAATGGAAAAAAAGGAGATTCAAACAATAAGGTCTTGGGTTATAGAGTCAAACTGAGGAAAGGAGGGATCCTTGAGAACCCAACTGAGCAAATTGCCCAGCAGGGGAATTGCTTGGGGATGCTGAGTAGAAGAGAAAGGACTCCCAGGCTGTAGAGCTGCCTTTGCCACTCCACTATAGTACTCTACTTTTAAGCCCACTCTTCCCATGGCTGGTGTGTATATTTCTAGGAAAGTGTGCCCAGGGTTATGGGAAATTTTTTGAAACTACTGTTCTTGTTGTGACATCTTAGTAAATGCTTTGCTAATAGCTGCTTGTGTCTGCTGGCTGAAGCAAACCACTGGGGGCTGGCTCACGAGGTACTGCAGTTAGGAGTAGGGTCATCTCCAGAACCCAAGGTAGTAGTCACACTCAAGGACCCAGCCTAGGAGTGTGAAGGAAAGTTGGGGAAGTTTCCTAGAGGGCTGTTGTTAAGAGGACTAGCCTCTACTACAACTTTTCAAGCTGCCATCTTAACTCCATCCTTCTTTTGATCACACATCTCTTTGGTAACATTCTTCATACCCTTTCTCCTGCATAATTCCCTGTTTGCAATGGATTGCAGCCTAACCATGCCTATATGGGTGCTCATTTGGATGTTCCTGAACTTTATTTCTTCAGAAGCTTATATAATATGTAATGTAATATAAGATTATATATATATATATATATATATATATATATATATCACCAATAGAATATTGAATTTCAAAAGATGGGCCTTTTCTTGGGGAGTAGTTGGGAAACTGTGATGGGGTACTAGGTCTATATACCAAAGAAAATTTTTTTTAATGTGTAAAGGACCTATATGTACAAAAATATTTATAGCAGCTCTTTTTGTAGTGGCAAAGAATTAAAAATTGAAGGGGATGTTGTAATAGCAAGCACAGAAGTAGTTCACACCTTGTTTCAGCTATTGAATTAACTGTTAAGAAACAGAATGTGTGAACCCCACAACTTGTGAACCCTAGAACTCATGAACTCCTCAAAAGAAAGGGGAGGAGCTAATGATCATATATAAGGAGAGACCCAGGGCTTGACGCTGAAGAGCTGAAAAGAGGACTCTTGTCGTGGCAGAGTCAAGAAGGAGAAAAATTCTGGTATCCCAGCACTCTGTTTGTCTGCTCTGTCTGTTTTGATGTTTGTTTGTGATACTTGTATAGAAGCCCTGTGACCTTACTGGAAGCCCTTAAAGAAGATTTTCTGGTTGTATGTTTACAGAAGTCTTGGAGGAGAGTTTTGGAGGTTCTGGGACCTTTATATCAGTCTTCACATCAGTAAAGACTGATGATTTGTGCTGACCTCTTGGACCTTGTTTGTGGGTCTGTGTTGATTTCTGTGTTGATGATGTGTGTTGAGTTCTCAGACCTTGTTGGTGAATCTGAGTTGATTTCACAGGTGGATAGTGAATTGTTGATGATGGTGTCAGCAATGTGCATGAATATTATTGTGGCTCTGTCAAGCTTTCTCTTCCCAGAAACAGGAATTGTGAAGGACTTGAGGTGGGTTGGACACTGTGAACTTCAATATGGAATGGGAACTGTATGAAGAACTGGATGAAGGATCTGGACAAGGAACTGGGAGGTGCATACCTTTGAACCCAGGTGATAGTTGGAGCTGGACCATGGAAGAGGAACCATGAAAGCTGAGAGCCAGCCTCGAGTCAAGGTGAAAGAAGATTTTACTTGGATACTGTGTACTGACTGAGAAGATTATGACTCACTGTGACCTAGGGGTGGAGAATTTTGACTTTTGTACTTTGTGTTTGAATTCAGGATTTTGTGATTGACTAAATGAATATACTTTGTTTAAAACTATGTGACCACTTTGGTGAAAACCATGTGGCCATTTTTAGTGATAAGTTGTTGAGTTGTGACGTGGTGAATGCTGTATTTTGATTTTCTGTGATAAGTTGTAACATTGTGAATGCTGTACCTTGATTTTCTAGGAATGTTTTGCTCTAATTTGTTATTGAATAAATAGAGAGCTCACCATACTATGTAATCAGAACCTTGAAAGCTGTTCTTTGCCGCAGTCTGCTGGAAAGTTGCTTGTGCTTTACAGATGTCCATCAATTGGAGAATGGCTGAACAAGTTGTGTCATATAATAGTAAAGGAAATGATGAATAGGCTGATTTCAGAAAAACCTGGAGGGACATGAACTGATGCAAAGTGAAGTAAGCAGAACCAGGAGAACATTGTACACAATAACAGCAGTATTATATGATGATCCACTGTGAATGACTTAGCTACAATACAATGATACAAGACAATTTCAAAGGATTCATGATGAAAAATGTTAAAGAAAATCCAGAGAAAGAACTGATAGATTCTGAATTCTGATCAAAGCATCCTATTTCTCACATTCTTTATTTTTTCATGATTTTCCTCCCTTCTTGTCTGTTTCTTCTTTATATGACTGATATGGAAATATGTTTTACATGATTACATGTATATAACCTATATTGCTTACTGTCTTAGGGGGGAGGGGGAAGTAAGGGAGGGAGGGAGAAAATTTGCAACTCAAAATTTTAAAAATTGAATGTTATAAATTGTCTTTACATGTAATTGGGAAAAAATGTTATTAAAAAAAAGAAATTGTGGGTGGGGGCTGTAAAATAGTCCAACTATCCTAGAAAAGAACTTAGAACTACACCCCCAAAGTCACTAAACTATACTCTTTGACCCAGCAGTTCCACCTGCAAACATATTTATAAAGCTGAAAACAACTAAGTGCCCATCAGTTGGAGAATGGTTGACACATTGTGGTCTATAAATATAATAGAATATTATTCTGCCATTAGAAATGATGAACATGAATTTAGAGCAACTTGTGAAGATTTGTATGAATTGGTTCATAGTAAAATAAAGCATAACCAGGAGAACAGTTTACATGGTATATAAACAGAAGAAGTAGTAGTATATGTAGTATAAAAAGAAGAAGAAAACTTTTCATGTCTCCAGAATTTTGATCAATGCAGAGGCCAATCATGACTCTTGAAGGATATGCTAAAGCACACCTCCTACTCTGTTTTTTTTCTTTATTAATTTGTTTGTTTACTTTTAGTTTACAAGATTCAGTTGCACAATTCCTTGAGTTTCAAATTTTCTCCCCCTCCCTTCCCTCCCTCCTCTCCACCCCCATGGCAGCTTGCAATCACATACAGGATCTGCAAATACTTTCACATTAGACATTAGTCAGGTTATAAAGAAGGATTGTATTGGATGGAATGAACAATGGGAAAGAGGAAACAAAACCAAACAAGAAAAAGAAAAAGATCAGGTAGTTTGCTTCAATCTGGATTCAAACTCTGTTCTTTCTAGTTCTTTCTCTGAATATAGGCATCTCTCTCCATCACGAGTCTTTTTGGGGCTGACTTATAACCCTGCATTGCTGAGAAGAGTCCAGTCTATCTAAGTCGTCACACATATGTTGTGTCTGTAATTGTGTACAAATTTTTCCTGGCTCTACTCTTCTCACTCAGCATCAGTTTGTATAAGCCTCTCCAGGTAAATATGAAGTCCATCTGCTCCTCGTTTTTTATAGTACAATGGTATCCCATTACATTCATATACCACAACTTGTTCAGACATTCCCCAATTGATCCTCCTACTCTGTTTAGTCAAGAAATGATAAGCTAGAGAAGCCTAATAAGGCACAAATTTTCAGATGTGGCTCATGTATTGATTTATTTTGTTTGACTATCAGTCAAATAGCTAACATGTATAACAACTCTATGTGCAACGATGTACTAGGCACTAGGGATATAAATACAATAAATGGATTATTTCATTATCCTTGCAAGGAGTTCTCCTGGGAAGACCTCTTTTTGAGAGAGGAGATAGTAGATTTGTGAGCAGTAGTAGAGATGGAAAAAAAGAAAAGAACATATATAGAAGGAAAAAATACACAGAAGATGAAGGAAATTTAAAAGGAGATACAAACAGTAATTTTGCTAGCACTGTGTTAAATTTATTATATACTTTTAAAAACCAAATATTACATAACAGAATTGACAGTTTAATATGTATTTAATTCTCTTTTTGATTCTTCATGTATTCAGATGTTTGTTGATAAATTCATAATAATTTTTTTTTAAAAGAGAAGAGCTGAGAAAATATGTCTCCCTCACTTCTTTCCAGAAGTGGAGACCAGTACAGAATATTGCATGTACCACCTTTTGCATACAGTTGATGTATTCGCGGGTTTTACTGAGCTGCTTAGTTTCCCTTCTAAAATTTTTGTTACAAGGAATGACCTGCTGAGTAGGGGAAGAATGAATTCAGAAATGAAAAAAATGAAAGTGATAAAAAAAGCAAAAGATGTCAAGAAAAATATGGTTGTTTTTTTTTTAATAAAAAATGGGCTTTTGTTACAGGGAGAAGCTTGGGGGTCATTGAAATTATTTTACAGTTTCCCAAAGGTAATCCAAACTGCCCCTTTTCTTCCTGTTCAGTTCTAGACCCAGATCATTGTCCATTTGTCCATTTGTGGTGTGTCTACCAGATATATATGTGTATGTGTATATCTATGCAGTATGCTTATGTATATGTATACATATATGCATGTATATAGACATATATACACATACATATAATAATAAGAACATACACATATAATAATAATAATAGCACTTATTATGTGCCAGGACTATGCTAAGCACATTACAGTATTATCTCATTTGATCCTCACAACAACCCTGGGAGATAGGTACTATGATTACCCCATTTTACAGATGAGGAAACTGAGGCAAACAGAGCTTAAATGACTTGTTGAGGTCACACAGCTCATAGCCACACATTTGAACTCCTGACTTCAGGCCTAATGCTTTATTCACTGCACCACCAAGCTTTCCTATATATGTATGTTTGTATATGTGCATATATGTTGGGCTATGTTTATATGTATAATAGTTTCATGTATTAATGCTATAGTTTGTCCGTCTAATTTAATATCATAGAATGGACCAACAATTCTCAAAGTATAGTCCAAGGACCTCTGGAGATCCTTGAGACCCTTTTGAGGGTCTGCAAGGTCAAAATTATTTTCATGATAATATTAAAATATTATTTGCCTAATAAGATTATCCTCCTTTTCCCAACTACATATCTGTGTGAGGTTGGGTTTTCTTCATATATTTCAACTAAAATAGCACATAGCAGATTGAATGCAGAAGCAGATAAAAAAATCCAGCTGTCTTTTATTAAGCTAGACACTAGAGATCTGCAAAATATGTAAGACAATGCCCCTCTTTTTACTAATTTTTTGTTTTGTAAACATGTAAAAGATTTATTATTATTATTTTAAATGAATTAATAAGTATTTTTTAAAACGTGTCAGTTTTATTTTCTAATATGGTAAATACCTATTGGTATAATCCACATATGCAAAAGTTCTTTAAGGTCCTCTATGATTTTTTACAGTGTGAAGGGGTCCTAAGACTAAAAGTTTGAGAACTACTGGTCTAGACAATAGGTATCCTTCATCCATTTGGTATTTTTTTCTGTGTGAATAATTAGGCCAGTCTCCACATTGTGCCAGGGATTGATGGGGTCAGTATAATGTTATTTACAAACAGAAACACTTTGATGACTTATGCCTTCCTGTTTCATGCCTCACTTGATAATAATCAGAGAGTCATTCAGCAAGATTGTCCTCTATTATGTCTTTCAAGGAATCTTACATAATTTTGATGGATGCATGGTAGACATGTGGAAAAAGGACTTTTATGAGGACATTCTACTCTATCCAATCAAATACTTTTAATAACTGTTGTTCAGTCATTTCATTCACGTCTGACTCTTTGTAACCCAATTTGGAGTTTTCTTGGCAAAGATAGTAGAGTGGTTTGCCATTTTCTTCTCCAGCTCATTTTATAGATGAGAAAAACAAGGCAAACAGGGTTAAGTACTTGCCTAGGGCCACACAGCTAGTAAGTTTCTGAGGCTGGATTTGAATTCAGGTCTTCCTCACTTCAAGCCCAGTGCTCTCTCCACCGTGCCACTTAAATGCCAATTTTAATTTTAATAATTAACCAACAACAAATGCTTTGGGATATTCTATACTTTTCAGTCAATCAATTGTGTGAGTGTGGTATAATGAAATGAGTGCTGAATTTGAAGTCAGTGGACCTGGGTTCAAATATGAGCTCTGCTACTTACCACCATGTGATTTTGGTCAAGTCACAACTTCTCTGGACCATAGTTTTCTTTTGCTTTTTTTTTTTCAGGATTAAGTGACTTGCCCAGGGTCACGCAACTAGTGAGTGTCTGAGATCAGATTTTAACTCAGGAAGATGAGACTTCTTGACTCTAGGCCTAGTGTTCTATCCACCATGCCACCTACCTGTCCTCAGAAAGAGTCTCATCCCCCTATAAATCTGCTAAAATAATTTTCATATGAGTTGCCAGTGACTTTTTGTAAACTCAAACCTCACCTTCCTTGATTTCTATATGGCATTTGACAGCACTGATTATCCATTTCTTACTGATACTTTCTCCTCCTTGGGTTTCAGTGACCTTACTTTGTTCTGCTCTTCCTTCTACATCTCTGACCATGCCTTCTCTATCTTCTTTGCAGATAGAGGACCTCTTCCTTTTCATTTCCCTATATTGTGGGTAACCTCTAAGACAGATACTTGGTTTTCTGCTCTTCTGGCTATATTTTTCCCTAGAAGAATTTATTTACTCTCACAGCCTCAAATATTGCTTGTTTGCTGCTGCATGGTCACCTTCCTGACATTTGGCAGGAAGAAAAATAATCTGAGGATGATAGACACCAAAGTTCAGAGGTTAGCAAGTGACTGAAGTTAGCATAGAATAAATACAACAAGCCTTTATTAAGTGCCTACTAGGTACCATGAAATAGTGAACCAGTTCAGTCAGGAATGATACTAGTAGTAGCTTATACATATAGAGCTTTGAGATTTTCAAAGTACTTTACATATGTCATCTCATTTGATTCTCAAAGTAACCCTGTAATATGGGTTCTGTTATTACTCCTATTTTACAGATAAGGAAACCGAGTCTGAGAGAGGTTAGTGACTTACCCAGGGTCACATAGTTAGGTACTGAAGTATCTGAGTCAGGATATGAACAAAGGAGTTCCCTATACTAAGGTGAGAGTAGATAACTTCTTTAGTCAGGAAGCTTCCTTACTAAAAGTTGAGTGTTCATCTACTGTGCCACCTAGCTAACATCAGGAAAACCTGGGTTCAAGTCCTGGTTCTGACACATTAGCTTTATGACCCCGGGCAAATCATTTAACCTCTCAGTGCTCCGAGCCACTCTCCATGACTGTAAGTTATAAACAAGGTGCCAACGAACATTAGTACAAGAAGTTTCTTTATCCAGGAGTTCCCCATATTAATGAAATCATAGGTCCAGCCCTTATCACTACTTTGTGCCCTTCCCCTCTTTCTCTCTCATATTTACTTAATCCTTTCCTTTCCCTTTGTGCTGGTTTCTGCCCTGTATCCTTCTCATTATTCCTCATTGCTTCTGTTCAACCCCCAGGGTCATTCTGGGGTGTCCTGTGGTATTAAGATTGGTAACAACTTGGAATGGAAGGGACCATGAGAAAAATATGGGAGAAAGTAAGAGTTCAATCCTAGTTCCCAACTCACCATTTAGCATTTTGTTTGTACTTTGCTTTTCCTTTAGTTTAGGTGAGGAGAAAAGAAGGGAGATAAAGAATGGGAAGGAGACTTTTATATCTACTTTGTTCTTCAAATCCTCAAAAACATAGCCTTAGATACTCACTAACCTGGGCAAGCCACTTAACCTCTGTTTGTCTCAGTTCTTCAACTGTAAAATGGGGATAGTAAAAGGATATATCTCCCTTGGGTTGTTCTGAAGATCAAATGAGACAATATTTGTAAAGCTCTTAGTGCCTGACACATAGTAGGCTCTATAAAATTATTATCGTTATTGTTCCTGGCAATGAAAACCTTTTAGGGAATGCTAAAAATGACTCTGGCAAACAGGGTTCTGCTCAGCAATGGGTCAGAGAAAGAGATGAGCCCTGGTCAAATGTAATGGGAGGTGGCAGCAAGAAGTGGACGAATCCTGTTTGACCAATTCCAGTGATGTGAACTCACTGTCAAAGGAGATACATTCCAATTTTGGATAATTCTAATTTTAAAGAAGTTCCTCCTTATAATGAATGAATGAAATTTGACTCTTTGGAACAAAGGAAAGAACTCTTTGGTCATAGTTCTGCTATTTGGCACCAAGAAGAATGAGTTTCTTTGTTCCAGGTAAATTGTGAGTATTTCTGCTATGGGCTATTTAATCTTGATCAAGTAATTGGCCCTTTCTGGGCCTCAGCTTCATCATCAGTAAATGAGAGGGTTGGAATAGATGATTCCCAAGGTCCCTTCCAGCTCTCGTTCTACAAAATACAGTGATATATACAAACAGAGTAGTAATTAAAGTAGATTGAGCATGGATTTGTACCAGGAAGCTGACAATGGATAAAGCATTTTCTCCCTATAGGAATTCTCTGGCCCACCATCTCTGTATGGTATAGTACAACAATCTCATCCCTCACATCTGGATCTGGGCCATCCTTTAACCCCACATCCAGTATTTCATTGCCATGCTTCTTTTCTCCAAGGGTTCACTTTCCCTTACTAATGCACCTTCTGCTTGTCACTTCTCCTCCCCCCCCCCCCCCAGGGAGGGTGTTGAGAGGCCGGAGGTCAAGGATTATGGACCATGCAGTAGTGGTAAGAGTTAGACTCTCTAAAGGATGGGTTACTTCCTATCTCAGTGAGATTTTATCCAACTGGGATAGACTGTCTTCCCATGTCATGCTGCCAAACCTGGGTATCTGCTCCAAACCTTTCTCAGGGGATGCCCTAGGTTAAGCAGCCCATGTGATGGTATATCCTGAGTGACAGGAGATCTTAGGCCTTTCCTCACTCCAGGTAAGTTTTCCCCAGCATAAACCACTATGCTTCCTTCCCAGGTGGCCTCCCCAGTAGTGCAAATCAGAGGTATCTACCTATAGGAACCATCTTCAGATTTACATATTCAGCAGGGTCTTTCCAAGGTTCCTTATCAGGTTTGCCTTACACTCTTTACCTGAATATGCCCTAAGTGTCAGAATATTCAAGAAATATTTATTAAACACCTATGATGTGTAGTCAGGACCTGGGATACATAAAGCACTTTGTAAACCATAAAGCATTATTATTGTTGTTGCTGTGCTGTTTTTGTTTTCAATATCATTACATTATTTATATTTTTAGAAATTATATTTGTACAGGCTTTTGTGGCTTGATCTTAGAACCAAATGACCACTATCCCTATGAGAAAATGCCTTCTTAGTTCCAAACCATTATAAATAGATGGGGGATTTAGGATGCAGTGTATTTTTCCTCATTTTGCTTCTGTTTGCCACTAGGTGGTGGTATAGGACTAAATCTGCCATCTCTAACAACCTGTAGGCCTCAGAGCAGCCATTTTGCATCTGTTCCCATCTCTCAGTGGTTTGAGCTCCATCACCTCCATTTCTGGTTCCATGGATCTAAGCAATAATGCTATAGAGTATTTTCAGAGCCAACTGGAATTATGATCAAATTAATGTACAAATCTTAAAGCCTGATATAAAGATGAGATAGAGTTGCGTAATGGGAGTGGTGAAAAGGGTGCCATGGTCAACTCCATGAGTTACAAGGTGGTGGTGGTGGGTATTGTAAGAGCACGTCCTTATGGAGGATGTCTATTGGTTACTCAGTGAGAGGACTAAGGGCACGAGGCTGCTGAGCTGAGGATGGCAAAGAGCCCTTGTTTGGGATTTTTGGTGGTCTCTGCCTATGACTGGTATGGATGTGTCCCTTGATGCCTCCTGGAGGAGGGATCAGTGATTGTGCATAAATTGATTATTGTGAGAAGAATGGTTAATTTGAGGTGAAATCAATCCTTTGTAGTGGTCCATAATGAGTCTATGACTAAGATATGTGCCTCTTCCCCTTTGGGGCTTTTTCTTTTCCCCCTTTTTGGAAGATAGGTCAAAGCACAGAAGAGCAGAGGTATGTTCCTGCCCCACCCCACCCCCACCTCCTGCCAGGAACCATTAATGGTTTTCTTAAGTCAGAAGCCAATAGAAAATGTGTTTGCTCTTATCCACATGTCCTGAGAATAAAGTTCCAGAGTCAAAGTTCTTCATCCTAGCCTTGGAGAGGCAGTGGCTTGCTCTTAGCTGGAGTGATGGGGAAAGGGAACAAACATTTATATAGTACCTACTATGTGTCAGGCCCTGTGCTAAGTGCTTTAAAGGTATCTCATTTGATCCTCACAACAACCCTAAGAGGTAGGTGCTGTTATCTCCATTTTTCAGTTGAGGAAAATGATTCAGAGAGAGGTTAAGTGATTTGCCCGGGGTCACACAGATGTGACCATAGTGCCTTTGTATTGCAGTATTGCAAGTGTCTGGCCCAAGAGACGAGGTCAGTTTTGAACTCAGGTCTTCCTGACTCCAGGCCCAGTGTTCTATCCATTGCACACACTCCCCCACCCCTCTGGCTGTCTCTGTGCTAGGCAGATGGTAGATACACAGTGAAGTAAGCAGATGGCTGTCTGGGAGGGGAGAAAGGGGAAAATCTCAGTAACATAAAAATAAACATATCAATATAAATCTATTTTAAAAGGGGGAGGGGATTTCCTGGACAGCTTGATGCTGGAATCCAGCCTTCTAGTGAGAGGAGATGCCTTGGACATCACCAGACTTCAAGATGTCTTAGTAGCAACCTCATTTTTCAGAGTTCTAGAATATAGTCTTCTACTGAAAGAAGGAGATTTCCTGGGCAGTGCCAGTCCTGGGAAAGAAAAGAGAATGATACTTTGGCTCCCAAAACTGGAATAAAAAGCAGGAAAGTCTAAGCTATAGACAAAGGAGAGAAACAGACTTTCCATCTATTGCTTTTATGATTTATTCGGACAGTTTAGCTCTAATGGGAAAGGGGTTGTCTCTGCAGCACTTTCAAGTTAGTTTCCTTCCAGAGGAGTCCAAAACCTTGAGGACAGTACCAGAAGGCTAGGTGCAAATATGGGTTACTAGGGTAAAAGAAGGATCGACCAGAATGTCAAGAATTGTATTGATTGTTAAGAATTATTCTAAGTCTTTTGCTGTTCATGGCTTTGGGGCAGGAGAAGAGGGCAGTACATGCCAGAAAAAGGATTCTGCTCTGGCTTATTATTCCCATAGTCCTAAGAAAGAACTTCAGGGTTAGTTATGATGCATGTCTAGTTTTTCCCCCAGTGTCTTCTAGAAAAATTGCTCAATATATGGATAGGAAATATCAGGTATAGGACAGCTATTTATTTCCTCCACCACATAATGCTCAATACACAACAGACTCATAAGTGAGTGATTATATATATTTAAAACATAAACTATAACCTACCATCTCTGTGATACTATACTGGGCGGCAAAGATTTTCAGGAGACTTGTGGACTACTGAACAGGTTAATTCACCTCAAACTTGTACTGTTCAAGCAGCAACTCTAGATCCATACCTTCTGATCAATCCTGTGCATACAAAAGGAGCAGCTAGGTGTGCAGTAGATAGAGCGCTGGGTCTGGCGTCAGAAGACTCGTCTTTCTGAGTTCAAATCTGACCTCAGACACTTACTAGCTACGTGACTGAGCAAATCACTGAACCCTGTTTGCTTCAGATTTCTCATCTGTAAAATAAGCTAGAAAAGGAAATGGCAATCCATTCCAGCATCTTTGCCAAGAAAACCCCAAATGGGGTCACAAAGAATCAGATACGACTGAAAAATGACTCAACAACAACAACAAAATGCATACAGTTTATCTTCCTGTGGCGATCTATTTAGAGAAGGGAGTAGTTGCAGAGAGCATGCCTACTGGGCAAGCATCACCTGAGTCAATGACTTGAAACCCCTTGACCTCATGAGGTAGCCATCAAAACTGGAAATGTTCATCACTTAGGATCACTTTCTGATAACCTGTTTTCAGGAAAAGATATGCAAAGCAGAAGAGACAGCCAAGGACTTGAGGTCCAGTCTCTGATTCACCCAGACCAGACATATTTTAATCTCTCCTCATCCTCTACAGAGTGGTCATTCTTCCTGGTCATTCGCCAGTGCTCTTTGATACAAATCCTTTGTTGTGAGGGTTGGAGACCAAAGGATTAACAAGGAGCCCTCAGGTCTCACCTATCCTTTAGCAAAAGACCAAAACACATCTCTCTCCATGGTGCCAAAGAGTGCATGCCAAGCCCCATAGCAAGTACTCCAATACAAATCCCTACTCCATTTTCATGTGTCGATTTTTAGTTTTTGTTTATTTGTTTGTTTTTGTGGGGTGGAATAAAGCCTGTCTTGTACCCAATATGGACATTGTTATCTTGAATGCTCACATGGGAGGTGGGGACCCTTTTACTCACTTAAGTGGGGACCTAGAAATGAGCTATCTTTGAGTTATATTCTGAGGTCTTCTAGTGGTAACTCTGAGTAGGGATATAATAATTAATATTTATGTAGCACCTTAAGGTTTACAAAATACTTTACAAATATAATCCCATTTTGCCTTCACAACAATCCTCTAAGGTAGGTACCATTATTACCCCCCATTTTGCAGATGAGGAAACTGAGGCAAACAGAAGTTATGTGACATACCCAGGGTTACACAACTAGCTACTAAGTATCTGATATGGGATTTGAACTCAGGTCTTCCTGAATCCAGATTCAGTGATCTATACTCTGTGCCGCTTCTGCAACTTAGAAGATGGTCTTCAAGAAACAGAGGATGAAAAAAGAAAAGAAAAAGAAACAGAAAATGTTAGTCCTGGAAGAGACTGAGGTTCTTAACTTTTTTTTTTTGTTGCCACGGGCTCCTCTAACAATACAGCAAAGCCTATGGCCGAGTGTCAGAAGAATGTTTTAAAATGAATAAGTAAAATATAGAGATTACAAAGGAAACCAATTTTTATTGAAATGGTTATTGAAATATTTTTTAAAAGTTCCCAGACACCAGATTAACCTGATATAGTCCAGCCCTCTCAATTTAGAGATAAGAAAGCAGGTTCAGAAAAGGGAAAGGGTCTGTGACTTCACACAGGTACTTTCTATGTGAAACTTTTCTTGATTCCCTGACTTCTAATGCCTTTCTCTTTAAAAATTACCCTTATATTTTATTTGTATATATTTTGCATATAAGATTATATATGCACAAGATTATATATATGCACAAATTGTTTCTCCTGATAGAATATAAGCTCCCTGAGGGCAGGGACCATTTCATTTCATTTTGTTTTGTTTTGTTTTTATATCTCCAGTGCCTGGAAATATTATTAGATTGATAAATCTAAATTATTTAATTTAATAACTTACATTTTTGTTTAAATTTTTAAATGACTGATGTAGCAAGTGGCAAGACCAGGCCTCGAGCCCAGTTCCTCTGCTATGAGACGAGGGCATTGCACGAGCTTCCCTGCTGGGCTCCTTCTCAGATCCTAGGCTGCTATAAAACCTAGTGAACAGTTTTACTCTTCCTTTCCTTGAAAGGTAACCACGGGCTGCAATGCTCGGATATCCCATTAGAGGGCATTGCAGCGCTAGTCAGGGTAACCTGGTTGCTTGTGTGATGAGATACTGCTGCAGATCTTTTTGTCGCAGATCAGGACAAAGGTGGACCTTGCTGGTTGAGCCCCACACTCTTCTTCTCTTACTCTCACTATCTGATGGCTTTACTGAAGACCCGGTCAGATTTCTCCCCTCCTTGCAAACATCACTGACTTGCATTCCCAGAGGCCCAGGGCTATGAATATGGTTCCCCCTGCCCTCCCCACCCCAGGCATCACTGTACTGATATACATATACATATACACCATGTATACAGAGAGAAGGGCCTCTGACACTTAACACCTGTGTGACCCAGGACAAGTCACTGCCTTTTCTAGGCCTGGATAAAGAAAGGGTTGTACACTAAATCTATGATTTTGTGCCTATTTTCTTCCCATTACAACTTATCTCTTTCCCTATTTTCCCACTGAACTGAGCTAGCTACTAAATATCACTGGTGTGAAACAATAATAATAAACTGGTATTTATATGACACTCATTTTAGCCTCACAACAGCTCCATGGGAGAGATTCTGCAGTTCTGTTGCCCTTTTTACAGAAGAGGAAACTGATGGTCAGAGAGGAAATGTGACTTGCCCCACATAGCCCACACCATACTCATGGTGGTATTGAAACCCAGCTTGGTCTTATGGTCAAGGCTAGCACTCTATTCACTATGTCACACTGTCTCTTCCACAAAAGGAAATTGGGAAAATCACTTCCCTTATCTGGACCTCTTTTCTGTCTGAGTAAATTATCTTTAAGGCCCCTTTGAGTTCTGTGCACCTAGGACTAGAAAATCTTCAAAATTCTGATTCGAAATTTTGTATCTGCATTCTCTTCATTGGCTCATCAGGGGAGCCTTCATTTGGTTTTGCCTGAGGACCAGGGGGGTCAGAAATGATGTAACTAATATAAAGCAGTCTGGAAACCTGAGAGTTCTCATTAAATGCCATATTATATTATTATCATTATATAATGTATTTACTAAAGTATGGCTTAAATGCCAGTCATTGTTACTGGTCTTAGTCACCAAGCCTCCAGTGTGGTGATCTGATTCAGTCCCTGAGCCTGAAGCCTGCTGAGCTCAAGTAATGTTTGTTTGTTTGTTTGTTTTTTTAAAGCAATTGGGGTTAAGTAACATGCTCAAGGTTACACAGCCAGTTATTTTTGTGTGTGTGCAGAGTATCTGAGGCCAGAACCAATTCCAGGTCTCCCAACGCTGGGGCTGGTGCTCTTACTCACTGTGCCACCTGGCTGCCCCTTCAAGTAATGTTTATAGAAAAATACTGGGGTGTGCTGGTAAATATTTAACAACCAGGCTGGGGGGGGGGAAGCATTAATATATATGCACACTTTTAAGTGCAATCTGCATTATTAACACTTTCTTAAGTCTAGGTGATCAACATAACAATGAATCAAGGTCCGATTTATAGCAAATTGCTGATTTCTGAGGTGTAAATGTCTGCACTGAAAATTTAACAATGGGCTCTCCTGGGTTAAAGCTGACTCCAGAACATCCTCTGCTTGAGACCATCCACTGAATGGGGGCAGAGCAGCTCTTCAGTTCTTGGCCTGTGATTTAGCATGGTCAGTCCTTGAGTTTTATCCACAGTGGGATCAATAAGACCAATCTTTTCTTCCCACTAGTGGCTGCACCATGGAAAGGTTATTTGAGAATGGTGGGGGAGGAGGAGTAGAAAGGGCTGAATCTCTGACGAGTAACCTGAGGTGTAGCATTTAGCTAACATTTAATGTTTTTTAAACCTTAAAGTACCATATAAATGATAGATTGTTGTTGTTTTATGGAAACAAGGGGAAGGAATCAGGTATTAGGTTGGAAGAGGAGCTGCTGCTGCTGAAGGAGAAGAGAATTGGAAGAATCTTAAGCTGGAACTATTTCTGTCTAGCACCTTTATCTTTCCAGAACAGTTTCAGTAGGCTAGGGGTCAGGGATGAGGTGAACCAAGGCAAATGATTTTCCGGTTCTCATTCAGATTTCTGTAATTCCATGGTATTTTGGAGTGGATGGATGCGGCTTCCCTCCAGTTCTTGTCCTGTTCCTCCTCTCAAGCCTCTCCTCAAACACTCCATCATCAGGGACCAAAAAGACATACAGATTCCATCCCAACTCTAAAAACTACAATTCTACAATACAGTATTAGAAAGTTACTAGATATCAGCAAATCTTTATTGATCAATAAAAAAAGACTAAATTCCAGATTGCTATCAATGGAGAGAGCTTTCACACCAGTAGTTCCTCATACTGATGGAATCACAGGTCCAAAAGCAGCACACACACACACACACACACACACACACACACACACAATGTCGTAGGGGAAAGCATACTAAATTTTGAGTCAGGGGACCTTGATTAAAGTCCTAGCCTGATTTACTGTTTCTTCATAGATTTGGACCAGATTATTTCTTCCAACTCTATTAAATCCCATGATTCAACCCACCTTCTCCATCTGCACATGGCCCCAGAACAACTTAACCTTTTTGAGATCAGGAGCCATTTTGTTTTGTCTTTATATCCCCAGTGGCCAAAAGCACAGTGCCTGGCACATAGTTTCTATTTAATAAATGTTTGCTGATTTGGATGTCTGCTCATTTGCTTTCTTTTCCTGCAGCTTAACTTTGAAAAAAAATTTTGATTGCCTTTTTTTTTTACCAGTATTAATAAGATCCAAGGTTTTCCCCCCCATATCTTTAGTGTTTTCCCCTCCTTCGGGTACCTTATATATCAATCCTTTAATAGTCTCCAGTTATCCTGATCTGTATCTTCCAAGTGGACCTAAATGATTCCAGAGGAGCTAGTGAGGCTGGTGATGTTGCACAACCCTCCCTCACTTAAATCCAACTGTCTTGCAAGTCGTGGCATCACTTTCCTGATGTCATGGTCTTCTTCCAGAATGAAAGACAAACAGTAACAACAACAATCATATTGCTCCCAAACAAATCTCTCTCTGTACTTTTCCAATCCAGCTGCTTTTTTAATCTTTTTTTGCTTTAGTGTTTATTTCTACTCCCCTTTAAGCATGTCTAGGATTGTGATGCTATCGTCCAAGTGTAACAATTGTGCTGTCCTTAGTGGAGAAGTTTCTTAAGATGATTTTTGTAAATTGTTTCCTTTGTTGTCTTATTTTTGTCCTTACGTGCTCTTGAGATGCTTTTGCTTAGTTGGGTGTCTTGCCAAGCTTTTTTTTATTTGGCTTTTTACCTTCTACCATTTGTTTCTGCTTTATGAGATGATATTGCTCATAATTGCCCATCAACTTTTTTCTTTTACAAAATTCATATTCTAACTCCATGTTGCCTTTGGCAGCCAACTCTCTATGTGGCAACTAAATTAGCTGTCTGGGCTTTTTGGGTGGTCTTGTTGCAACTAATTTGTGTTGGTTAAACTTCCTTATAAAATTACTTTTATTAGTATTAATGTCATCTTTATGGTCCATTTCCTACTTTTGAGAACAATTTCTTATTTAAATACTAGAGGATTAAGTTGTTTCAATTTTATGTGGTGTTTTTTATTACTACTTTTTTCTTGCTTTTTACTAATTCTAATCTTAGTCCTGATGTATCAGTAGTCTAATTGTATGCAGATAGCTGATTCATGGATGACTCCTGCATCAATAAGAAGTCTTTTTCTCCCTGTTAAAATATGATCTGTTTGTTTTGTGCGGTGCTGTTTAACAGTTGTAAAGAAGGCCTCCTGCTCATTGGTGGTAGATTCATAGGAGGGCATGGCCAAGAGTCCCTACCACAGAATGGCCACACATGGATGAATTGTAACCTGCATCATTGAAGAGAAGTTCCAAATTGATGATAATACTAAGTCCGTTTGAGTAACAGGCTCTAGTTCATTACAGTGTTATGGTTATGTTTTGGCACCTCTTTTGGGAGAGTTCAAAGCCCTTTCATAATTGCATCTCCATAGTAAAGAGAACTGCTTTTGTTCCTTCTCATTTTCCTCCCCATCCCGTTCCTGCCTCCACGAGTTTCAAACCACACGATCTCATCCTGGAACTCCTGTCCCTGGAACACTCAACCACCTCTACAGCCTTCTTAGCACGGAACATCCTGTCTATAATACCCTCCCTGATTCTCAGTGGTGAGTGCCTTCTTTGGAGGTGAACCTCCATTTTGTGGAAATACCTAGACGAACCTTCATTCCACTCCTGGTCCTACCTCTGGCTTCTGGACTTGAAAACCTTGTCTCCACATCTGTACCTCCACCTATCCCCTTTTTCTTCCAACTTCCTTTTGTGTATTATTTCCCCCTATTATCTTATGAGCTCCTTGAGGGCAGAACTGACTTTCTTTTTAAAAATATAGATAATTAATTTTTTTCTTTTTGCTTTTAGGAGGGGGGAAGGCAGGGCAATTGGATTTAAGTGACTTGTCCAAGGTCACAAGGCTAGTAACTGTTAAGTGTCTAATACCGAATTTGAACTCAGGTTTTCCTGACTCCAGGGCCAGTGCTCTATTCACTGTACCACTTAGCTGCCCCAACTAATTTATTTTTAATTTTCAACATTCACTTCCATAAGATTTTGAGTTTTTAATTTTCTCCCCTACTCTTTTCTCCCCCTCCCCAAGCTGGCGTGCAATCTGATATAGGCTCTATTTATGCATTCATATTAAACATATTTTCACATAATGGGAGAAACCACAAGAAAGAAACAAAACAAAACAACAAAAGAAAAGGAAAGCAAATGCTATGTTTCCATCTGCGTCCAGACTCCACAGTTCTCTCACTGGATGTGGATGGCATTTTCCATCATGATCCAACTTTTGGAGTTGTCTTAGGTCCTTGCAATGCTAAGAAGAGCTAAGTCTATCAAGGTCAATCATCGCACACCGTGACTCTTACTGTGTACAATGTGTGGTTCTGATCATTCACTCAGCATAGGACTGTCTTTCTTTTTGCTTGTATTTGTATCCCCAGGATTTAGCACAGTGTCTGGAATTACTTTAAAACTGCTCATTTTCTTCCACTTTCCTTATCTCTTTTTAACAGGTGGGGAAAAAGGAGACCTAAAAAGACTGAAGTGACTTGTTTTCTAGATGACACATTGAGTTAATAGCTCAGTTAGAAGCAAGAACTGGGAACCTAAGCCCAAAGCTATTCATGAGGTCAGTGGGTCAGTCTTGTGGAAGTTTCCCAGTCTGGATTCCACAAGAACCCAGGGAGAATCTCACCCATTATGAAGTCTGAAATACTGGGAGTCAAAAAGTAAGTATCCATCCTGAAAGGAAAGGAAATGTATTAGAGCACCAAGGAAGAATGCTCAGGCAGGCACCAACTTTAGCTTGTTAGTATACAGATTGGTTTTTAACAGGTTTTTCAGGCTAGTTTAGAATACATAGTCATCACCACTCCACATCAGAAAAAATGGGGGAAGTACACTAGCCTTGGAATCATAGGAGTAACTAAAGGTCAAGTTGGTTTCTATGGAAAAGGCATTTTCCCTCTGTTTTATCCCTCTATGTTAAGCTATGTTTTTCTTTGTTTTATCATAATTCTCTGTATTGACAGGATGTCTAAGATGGTGGAGGCTCCTTTGAAAATAGAATCATCCTTGTTCATTCTACTATTACCAATAAGAAGGGGACTAAAGTACTAACTCCACAATTCTATTCCTTTGGTCTCAGGTGCTACTTTATCTGAGGAGAATATATTTTCCTCAGACTCACAGTATTTATATGGTGAGTATTATGCCCCCCCCCATAGGCCCAGACACTGGGGAGTGGAGACCCTAGAACCTGGACTCCAAGGTGGATTTTAGGTTTGATTCTAGATACAAATGTAAAGGAATTAGCCTGATGTAGTAGAAAGAGCACTAACCTAGGAATCAGGAAACTTGGGTTCTAGTTTTTTTCTACTAACTTACTCTGTGACTTTGGGCAAGTCAATTTGCTACTTTCTGGGCTTCATTTTCCTCATCTATAAAATGAAGTTGGCCAGACAGACTACATAATCCTTGAGGTCCCTTCCAGCTCTAGCATTCTATAATTCTATGATTCTGTATCTGCCATGATGAGTTCTCTCTAGGAGTACCCCAGTTGGGTATACATTTTGAAAAATATTGCCCAGGACCACATAAGCACACTGTCTTCCATGACCTATTCCAGGACTAGAAGGCTGCCTCTCTCATGCCTGGAGAATTCCCCAGGGTTCAGAAGGAAGAAACCTACATACCACATGGTAGAATTTCCATCAACTGGCTGGCATTGGATTCTATTGTACTTGAAAGAACCTAGAGCAGGGAAGAGATCAATAGTCAGTCAATGAGCATTTATTAAGCACCTACTATATGCCAGGTGCTATACTAAGCACTGCTGTAATGTGTTACTGTCACTGAATAGCAGCTCTTAGTGCTCCTTTTTCTACTCACCTCTTAGACACTACACACACACACACGCACACACGCACACACACATGCACACACACATACACACCATATATATACAATTCTCTCATTTTCTCTCCCTTTTCCTTTCTATCATTTTTCTCTCATCCCCCACCTTTTAACTTTTTTATTACCATTAGGAACACTTACAAACTCATCTGTTTGGCATTCACAGACTTATCGTTCCAGTCTTATTAGACATGATTCACCTTCATGCAGTCTTTGGTCCGGCAAAACTGACCTTCTCATTGACCTATCTTTTCTGTGCACAGCAGAGTCTGTTTGCTGAAATCAGAGACATAAGATGAGAAAATGACAGTGGCAGTGAGGAAGAGACCTGGGAATTTACAATCATGGTAAGATAGCCCTGGGCTAACCCTATTACTGCACCTCAGAGTGTGATTTCTTTCATTCTGGCTGGGCCACCTTTTACTACAAAGGAACTCTCTAGGTTACCAGAGAAGTTCTAATAGCAAATTGATGAGTCACTGGAGCCTGGTTCCCGAGGGCATGGTCTAATGGAACTAATTCAGAGACTCTCTTTGCAGAACAATTTTATAGACTTGGGGAGCTTTTTGAGGACTTATTTCTATAGTCAACTAAATCCCCCTCTTAGAATTCAGTTTCCTTTTTGAGGAATCATACTAAACATAGCACTTCTTCCTTTTGGGGGTGGGGGGAGATATTAAGAAATAATATTAGGACAGAGCTTTGCCTGAAGCCCTCAGTCTAACCTGAATGAGAAGCCTTATCAGCAATGATCAATTCAGCAGGAATTTTTTTATTCAGTATCCCCTAAGTGAGCTATGCCTAAAAACCTCCAGTGATGGAGGTTTTCTACCTTCTAGAGAAATCCATTCCAATTTGGACAGCTCCAGTTGTTCAGAAGTTTTTTTCTGAGGTTGGGCTAAAATCTCCCTTCTGGTATCTTGGTATCAGATTTAGAGCTAGAAAGGTCCTCAGATGTCATCTAGTTCAAGCACCTAATTTTAAGATGAAGAAATGAAAGGCCTGAGAGACTAAGAGAACATTGAGACAAGGTGTTCAGCTGAGGGGACCGAGTGACAAGGAGGGCTTGAAGAAAGATGAAAAGGTTTAGGAATAGCCCCTGCAGTGAGTGAGAGAATAGTTTGAGTAGGGAGGATTACTTTACTGTAGTGAGGGCCCAAATGAGGTTATATGATACAGATTTGTCGTGGAGTCAGACGGTTTTGAGACTTGCTCCAATTCCATTCAGTAGGACATTAATAGGAATGGAGGTGGTAGGTGTTGGTATTGGTGGTGCTGGTGGTGGTGCTGGTGGTGGTGGAAAGGGCACAATCTAGGAATCAGAGGACCTAAGTTCTAGTCCTTTTCTCCTAACTTATTCTATGGCCCTGGACAAGACATTTCACCACTCTCTGAACCTCATTTGCCATGTGACCTCTGAGATTCCTTCTACCTCCAACATTCTATAGTTTTTTTGATTCTGTTTTAACCATGACACATTCTCCCTAGGGTCCCCTGGTGGTAGCTGTTGAGTCTGTAGATATTAGCAGAGCTGGGATTTGAAACTTGTTCCTCTGATTCCAAAGCCAAATACACTTTCCATTCCACTCCACTGCCTCCCACCCATTGTTCTAAGTTATGTCCTCTGGGGACCATCAGAACAAGAACTTGAAGGCAGTTTTCATGTCTCCCCCTAAATCTCCTTCCCTTGAAATTAAACATCCTTGGATCTTTCAATGAATCCTCATATGACATAGTTTCCGACCCCCTCAGCATCTTAACCACCGTCATTTGGAATGTTCCAGCATATTAATATCTTTCTGAACTGTGCCCGCACAGAGCACAATACTGTATCTGGAGCTGTGTCTAGGGCAGAGTGTGTCAGGGTTATCCTCTTCCCTGTTCCGGATACTCTTAGTTGCAGCTTCAGACCTCAAAAGCTTATTTTGGCTTTCAGTCACCTTGGTGACTCACTGAGCTTGTTCACTGCTGCTGATGTCTTCGTGCTTCCCCATTCCATTTGGGGATGGGCAAAGTTAGGGTGATGCATATCCACTGCTAAGATGGAAACCCCTAAGGTTGAGTTTTCACTTTGGTTCTTTGCTTTTCAGCCCCAACTCCTTGTTATCCAATCCCAATCTCTCCATCTGTCAAGAGTCCTCTTGGGAAATGGGGCAATGAAGTTGCCATGCTCTATATGTGTTCAAAATTAGACCACAGTCTCTTTAAGGTAGGGCAGAAGAGATTCTAACTTAATTCAGTTTTGCCTCCTGCCTGTTTAAAACCCAGCCTGGGAACATGACATCCTATCAAGCCCACATGCCTTTCCCACAATCTTCTTGTACTAATGGATGCTGTCAGTAGCCTCTGAGTTCGCTACTTCTCTGCTTCCCTGCCAAGAGTGCCCCCCTCCATCAGGAAGCAGGGATTGATTTTGTAGGCTCCTGGCAGCCTAGAGCAAATAACAGTGGAAACTAGAATTTTTCAGCATCCTAGTTACCTGGAAAACCTTCTTCCCCAAGGGATGGATTTGCCTGGAATGGCTGGCACCACTCTGAAGCTGCAGAAGATGTGTGGGGAGGAGATAGAAGGGAAGAGGTAGAGAAATCAGAGGATCATAGATTTAAAGCCACAAGAAAATAAAAAATTTAACTAGTCCAACCCTCTCATTTTATAGATGAAGTGAATGAGGCCCAGAGAGGGGAGGTGAATTGCCTAAGGTCAGATAAATAGTAAGGTCACAGTGGACAGAACACCCCACCTGTAGTCACGAAGATTCTTGTTCAAATCCAGCCTTAGACACTTGTGGCTGTGTGACCTTGGGCAAGTCACTTAACCTCTGTCTGTCTCAATTTCCTCCTCTACAAAATGGGGATAATAATATCACCTACCTCCCAGGATTGTTGTGTGGATCAGATGAGATCATATTTGTAAAATTCTTAGCATAGTGTAGACGTAGTAGATGCTATGTAAATGTAGCTATTACTATTATTTTCTGATTCCAAATCCAGCAAACTTTCCACCATGTCACACTGACCCAGTGGACCAAAGCAAGAGGAATACCAGAGATTGGGGAGGTGGCAATATGATATCATGGAGAATGTACTAATTTTGGAGTCAGAAGACTTTGGCTTGATTGTCTGCACTGGTATGAATGAATAAATGAATGAATGAAAAGGTATTCATTAAGTGATTACTATTTGCAAAGCACTGGAGATACAACTAAAAAAGAAATACAGCCTTTCTTTTCAAGGAGCTCACAGTCTGATGGGGGAGAGACGGACAGTCTAAAAGATGTCAGCCAGCAAGTCATATGGAAAGGTTCTTGGTTCCTGTGTGACCCTAAACAGATCTTTTAATATTTCTGAATCTGTTTCTTCATCTGTAAAATGAGTGAAATGATTGTTGCATTACCAGCTGCCTCACAGGGTTGTTGTGAGAAAAGTACTTTGTATATAAATGCTTAAAATGATAGAGAAATATGAACTACATTTTCATAGAGAGCAGAATCCTAAGGCGATAACTTAGGTTAGTCCAGTAGACCAGGCCTGACTCAGGATTGCCTGGTACCTCCAATTTGGGGTTGAACAAAATGAGATACTCCTACTAACATGTGACAGTTGACAAAAGACTGTTAGCTCTAGTAGTGGAAGGATATCCAGAGCAGAAAAGAGACATGCCAGGAGTCTCCACCATTGAATCAGATGAATTCTTTTTTTCCAATCCCTGGATCAGTCACACTCTGTCTGTAAGAATCCTTCTAGAGAAGTCCATTCCAGTTTTAGAGAATTCAAATTCTGAGCTGCTCCTTTTACCCTGGGTTTTGTATCTCTGGTGCCTAGCACAGTGCCTGAGACACCAGATTGCTTAATAAGTGTTTGTCAAACGGGACTATTGAATTTATATTTCCATACAGTTCAGTTTTGAGAAGATGGGGTGAGCAGGAAACAGCACCAGCTTCTCTTGTTCAGTGTACATGGAATAGGATGGAGAACAGTACCATGGAGAGGGGTCTGGGAGAAAGCAAGCAAGTGGACTGCAAGGACTTGCCAAGTCTTTTTGGAAGTGGAAATAGACTCTAAGATGAGAGCAAAGTCCTAATGGTATTGACTGCTCCAGAGGCTTCATTCTCTTCTCTTCCCTTTTTTTCATTAAATTAGATATTCTTTCAGTTTGTTCAGCAGCCAAAGCATTTATTTGGTGCCAGGTTCTAGCCTTATGAATTGGAGCCATTACCTTTCTCCCTGGAGGAAAGAGAGCCCAGGGGAGTCCAAATGTTCTCAGAGCTCTCTTCACAATATCCTGCTAAAATAGACTGGGCTAATGAATGTGAGATAATGTTATTGGCCTTAAAAAATTATAAAATTTGGGAATTCAGAGAAATAAGAGAAGAGTAGGGAGAGACTTCTGGGAGCCAAGATGGTGCAGTAAGCAACAAATTCCTCTAACTTTCCCATATTTGTCTCCAAACAACCATAAAATAGCATCCCCAAACAAATCTTGGAACAAAAAACCAGCAAAACGATGGGGTGAAACAATCTTTTAGCCCAAGAAACTTGGAGGATTGGCAAGAAAGGTCTGTCTCACTCAGGTAAAAGGGGAGTGCAATCCAGGACAGAAAGTATCCCAGCAAGCCAGCCACTCCTCCCCCCCCACCCCCCCGACACCCCCCACAGCAAACCAGCCAGAGATCCTGAGTTTCACTGTAATGGAGCAGCAAACACCAACACCAGGAATCCCCTCCCCACCCCCACCCCCCATGTACTTCACCATAACCAGGGGAACTGGCAGAGTGCAGTTCTGAGGACCACCATGTGCTTTAGTGTAGCCCACTACACTTTAGTGTAGTGTAACAAATAGTCAGCTTCCAGAGGTCAGACCATCATGTGCTTCAGTGTAGCCCTGGGGAAACGCAGAAACATCCCACTGACCTCAGGATACACCAGACAACACCACTAGGACCCCAACTCAGCACCAGATCTCTATGGCCTCCAGAGGACTCGCAATCCCCCCCCCCCGGCCTTCCTCAGCATCGCATAGCACAGACACAAGGGTCCACCATGGATCTCAGGGCAACATCAGTGCAGCACCATGTAAACAGTCAAGGCCTGCAGCCCCTGGCACAAGAAACCTGAGACAGTGCCCCTTCCACTCCAAGAGGAGAACTCAAATTTAAAAGAAAGGACAAAGCCCCTCCCCAAAAAAAGATGAGCAAAAAACAACAGAAAAAGAATCTGACCATAGGAAGTTATTATGCCAAGACACAAACTCAAAAGAGGACAATAATGTCAAAACACCTATGGGCAAAACCCCAAAGAAGTGGTCTCAAGCCCAGAAAGAACTCATGGAAGAGCTCAAAAAAGGAGCTTAAAAATCATATTTGGAAAAGAAATGAAAGTGATACAAAAGAATTATGAAAAAAGAATCAACAGTTCAGAAAAATAAAACAACTGCTTAAAAATTAGAACTGACTAAATGGAAAAGGAAATAGAAAAATCCACTGAAGAAAACAGATCCCTATAAAGTACAATTGGCCAAATGGAAAAGGAAGTACAAAAGCCAATTGGGGGGGGGGGGACAACTCCTTTAAAGTTAGAATTGGGCAAGTGGAAGCCAATAACTCTATGAGACATCAAGAATCAATCAAACAAATTCAAAAGAATGAAAAAAAAAAAAGAAGATATAAAATACCTCATCGAAAACCAAGTAACCTAGAAAATAGATCCAGGAGAGATGATGTCAGAATCACTGAATTACCTAAAAGCCATAATAAAAAAGAGGACCTGGACATTATCTTTCGAGAAATTATCAAGGAAAACTGTCCTGATATCCTGGAATCAGAGGACAAAATAGGCGTTGAAAGAATCCACCCATTGCCTCAGGAAAGAGATCCCAAAATAAAAACTCCAAAGAACATTGTAGTCAAATTACAGATCGATCAGGCGAAGGGGAAAATACTGAAAGTGGACAGAAAGAAACAATTAAAATACTGGGGAGTCACACTCAGGATTACATAGGACTTAGCAGTTGCAACATTAAAAGATAGGAGGTCATGAAACATGATATTCTGGAAGGTAAAGGAGCTAATACTACAACCAAAAATCATTTACTTGGTGAAATTAAGCAAAAGCAAAATACATTGGGGGGGGGGGAGGCTGGTTGAAATGGTCATTCAATGAAATAGAAGAATTTCAAGCTTTCATAAGGAGAAGACCAGAACTGAACAAAAAATTTGGTCTCCAATATCAAGACCCAAAAGGAAAAAGAGGAAAGAAAACATAAGGGATTCAATGGAACTGAACTGTTAATATCCCTACATAGGAAGATGATACTTGTAATTCTTAAAAATTGTACCACTAATGATACAGTTAGGAGGAATACATAGATATATAGATAGATAGATAGATAGATAGATAGATAGATAGATAGATAGATAGATAGATAGATAGATAGATAGACAGAAAGTACAGGTATAAGGTGAATTTGAGGGAATGAAATAAAAAATAATTAAGGAATGAGAAAGAGGAATACACTAGGTGCAGAAGGAAGGGAGAGGTAGAATGGGGTAAATTAACTCACATGAAGAGACCTATCACAGTGTAGGGGAAAATGGAGGGCAAGTGATAATCATCACTTGAACCTTACTCCTGTCAGTATTAGTATCAAAGAGGGAATAATATGCACAG
This sequence comes from Petaurus breviceps papuanus, assembly GCF_028583685.1. NCBI lineage: Eukaryota > Metazoa > Chordata > Mammalia > Diprotodontia > Petauridae > Petaurus > Petaurus breviceps. Next base: position 4,460,111 of record NW_027187287.1, read on the forward strand.
TCAGTTGAATATAGAAATCTATCTTACCAGACAGGAAAGTAGGAAGGGAGGAGATTAAGTAAAGGCAAGGGTGGTGTGTGTGAAGAACTGACAAAAGAGAGGGAAGACTGGGGGAGGTGGTAGACAGAAGCAAAAAAAAAAATGTTGAGGAGGGAAAGGATGAAAGGAAGAGAGAGGACAAACAAGGAAAAATAGGACAGAGGGAAATACATAGTTAGTAATCATAACTAGGAATATGAATGAGATGAAATGTCCCATTAAAAAAGAAACAAAACAGAATGGATCAAAAACAAGAATCCTACAATATGTTGTTAATAAGAAACACACTTGAAGCAAAGAGACACACACACAGGGTAAAGGTAAGGGGCTGGAACAGAATTTATTATGCTTCACCTGAAGTAAAAATAAAAAAGCTGGGGTAGCAATCCTGATCTCAGATAAAGCAAAAACAAAAATAGACCTAATTAAAAGAGATGAAGAAGGAAACTATATCTTGCTAAAAAGTACAATAGACAATGAAGTAATATCAAAACTAAACATGTATGCACCAAGTGCTATAGCATGCAAATTCTAAAAGGGGAAATTAAATGAGTTACAGGTTCATGACCAAACAAGAGATAGCATTATAAAATATAAATAAATAATTCTGATTATATTAGATTTAAAAGCTTTTTACACAAACAAAACCAATGCAACCAAGATCAGAAAGAAAACTGGGAAACAATATTTATAGCAAGTGTCTCTGATAAAGACCTCATTTCTCAAATACATAGAGAATTGAATCAAATTTATAAGAAATTTCTAAGAATATAAGCCATTCCCCAATTAATAAATGGTCAAATATAATATGAACAAGCAGTTTTCAGATGAAGGAATCAAAGCTATCTATAGGCATTTGAAGAAGCGCTCTAAATTACTTTTGGTTAGAGAAATGCAAATTAAAACAACTCTGAGATACCACCTCACACCTTTCATGTTGGCTAATATGACCCCCCAAAAAGGAAAATTGTAAGTATTGGAGAGAATGTGGGGAAATTGGGACACTAATGCACTGTTGGTGGAGTTGTGAACTGATCTAACCATTCTGGAAAGTAATTTGGAACTAGGCCCAAATACCAATATCCCAAAGATATAAAAAAGAGAAAAGAACCTCCATATGCAAAAATATTTATAGCAGTCCTTTTTGTGGTGGCAAAATATTGGAAACTAAGAGGATGCCCATCAGTTGGGAAATGGCTGAACAAGTTGTGGTATATGAATGTAATGGAATACTATTGTACAATAAGAAATGCTGAACAGGCAGATTTTGGAAAACCCTAGAAAGACTTGTACAAACTGATGCAAAGTGAAATGAGAAGAACCAGTACACAGTATCAGCAACATTTGGCAATGATTGGGACAGCCAGGTGGTGCACTGAAGAGAGCACTGGCCCTGGAGTCAGGAGGACCTAAGTTCAATTCCGGCCTTAGATAACTTACTGTGTGCCCTGGGCAAGTCATTTAACCCCAATTGCCTCAAAAAAAAAAAATTGGGTGATTATCAGCTATGACTCAGCTCTTCTCAGCAACACAATGATCCAAGATAAGTACAAAGCACTCATGAAGGAAAATGCTATCCATATTTAGATATAGAACTGATGGACTCCAAATGCAGATTAAAGCATACTTTTTCACTTATTTTATTCTTTTTTGGGTTTTTTTTCCCTTTTGATCTGTTTCTTCTTTCACAACTGTGACTAATATGGAAATATGTTTTACATGATAGCACATGCATAACCTATATCAAATTGCCTACCATTTTAGGAAGAGGGGAGGGGAGAGAGAAAGGGAGAAAAATGTATAACTCCAAATCTTGTAAAAATGAATGCTAAAAATTGTCTTGACATGTAATTGGGGAAAAAATGCTATCAAAATTCCAAAAAAGGGTGGGGAGACACTACAAACTGATATCAAGTAAGCAGAAACAGGAGAAGAATATAAGCAACAAAATAACAATAAAAAGAAGCTAGATTCTGTCAAAGTTAGGCATCATGCTAAGTATTAGGGATGTTAATACAAAAGCAAAGAGAATATCTGTCTTCATTGAGTTTACGTTTCTAACAGAAGACAACAGCAATAGAGGAAGGGTGACCAGAAGGGAATATTTTGGTTTGGAAAATTACTGGGATCAGTAGGGTCATAAGGGGGAAGATTAACATACCTTTTCCAGCAGCAATGGCAATATTATGGCTCCAGACTTGAGAAGTGGTAAGTGGGAAAAGGGTATAAGCAAGGTAGCAAGCGGGGCTGGGGAGGAGACAAGACCACCCCGAGTAAAGTGAAGCATGGCTAGAGCCTGTCTACATATATAGCAGGCCACTCAAATTTCCACCTAACAAAAATTTCCACTTCCTCAAAAAAAAAAGTTAGAAATTGATTAGTTTCTTAGACCAGTTTCTTGGACTTCATCAATTCAACATTGTACTAAGTTTTGACCCATTCTTTTTGGGTGTGTGTGGCAGTTGGGGTTATGTGATTTGCTCAAGGTCATACAGCAAGTGTCAGGTACCTACGGTCACATTTGAACTCAGGTCCTGCTGACTCCAGGGCAGGTGCTCTATATGCTGTGCCACCTAGCTGCCCCTTTGACCCATTCTTTATTATTGTATTCTATGTTCTCAACTAAGTTCAAGGATGAATGTGAAACTGAGTGTCCTGTATACTTCTCTTTCCCCCAGACCCTGCCCAACTCACCTCTTTCATATGCAGTCCCTTTAGCCCTGACTGCTGTCATCTTTACAACCTTAGGATGCAGGCTCTTTTGATAATATGTAAGTATCTCAAGAGCAGGAATTGTCTTTGTTTTTATATCTTCAGATGTATCACAATGCCTGATTCCTAGATATGCACTTAATATATGTTTACTAAATTGAACTGAATTTATCTCAGGGGGAAGGGTTGAATCTCCCCTTCAGGCTCTTTACACTGTTCCCTTACCCCACCTCAACTTTCTAAGGTGCTCAATTATATTTTTGGATTAAAATTTTTTAAATTTGTTTGCAATTGACAAAAATCTATTTTTTTTCTCTCTCTCACATCTCCCACCCCATGTTGAAAAAGAAAGAAAAAAACATATATAAAAAAATTATTGTAAAAATATTCATATTCAAACAAAACATGACTTCACTGGATTGGTCAAGTCTGATTGTATTTGTTAAAACTGAATCACTTTTCCAAATCCCCTGGAAATCTAACACCTGCCTCCACTTCTCTCCCTCCCTATAGCACACATGGATCTATAGAGCAAAAAGGATTTTTTTGGCCTGCTGTCACATCTTGATTAACTCAGCAGGTGAATTGCACTATAAAAAATTCTGTTGGTTCAATAGAACCAAGTAAGACTGGTTCTTTGAAACCCAGCCACATTTCCACTTGCTTTATGTGAGAGAAAGAGTTTGCCAGCTTTCTTTCAGATGGGGTTTCCTCCCCCACTCCCCTACCCTATATTTAAATGTGTAGCTTTCCTCCTGGCTATTCTCCCCTCTCTCCCAACTTACATTCATAGGTTGGGTTCCTAGGGAGATGACTACCACAGACAACAAGGTACTTTAGGGGTTCACTCTCCTAAAACTACAGCTCATGAGCCCCCACTGGTGTATTTACATTGACTCCAGTCAATTGGAGGACACAATTAGCTCAAAGTACAAGCATTTACTGAATGGCAAATTGAGAACAATCGTAACAAAACATCTTCCTCCTTCCCCTATTCTTGGGGCACATACTCCTACAAATAGAACGTTAGTGGGAAGAGTGGGTACACAAAAACCTCGCAAGAGGCACAGTATGATCAACATGGGCATGACGGCAATTCACACTCCCAGTGTTGTAAGACTGTAGCACCCCTGGTCCTCACACTATTCCTGTCAACCTTGCTCTCAGTCTCTGCCAGATTCTCTTCCACTGGTTGCTGCTGGATGTTGATGTCTAGCATACGCTGCGCCAATGATTGTTGCTTCATTAATTGGCTGTAATCACCACACCCAGCGCCCAGCTTTGAGCTCAGCTAGTGTCCTGGTCTAAAGGACTGCTATGCTCTTTCAGAAAGAACCGAAGCCCTCAGGCTGCCAAGGGTCTCAGCTCTGAGGCCCACTACCTCCCAAACAGGACCAGTTCTAGACAACACTAGATTCTTGATTCCTCTTGGTGATTGAACTCGAGAGCCTGGAGCTCCTTTGCTTTTAATCTCTGCCTCTTCCATTTGCCCACCAGTGAGTTTCACAGCTTCTACAGTCTTTGAATAGGTCACTCATGGTCTGAATAGGGCAAAGTTTAAAAGAGACTATGCCCCACAGATGTACTAGTATCTCTCTCCCCAAATCCAGTTACCCCTTTCTTTCACACCTCAATTAAATTGTTGTTCAGTCATTTCAGACTCTTTGTGACCCCATTTGGGGTTTTCTTGGTAGAGATACTGGAGTGGTTTGCCTTTTCCTTCTCTAGCTCATTTTACAGATGAGAAAATTGAGGTAAACAGGAAATTGAGGCAGTGACTTACCCAGGGTCACATAGCTACTAGATGTCTGAGGCCAGATTGGAACTCAGAGAAATTAGTCTTCAATTCTAGGGCCAACATGCTATTTTCCCTCTACAAAATTATACTGATCTAACCCTCTCCTTTGGGGAGGGGAGTAGGACCAAACAACCTATCTAGTAGTCTGGACATATCCCAATAATACCATTCCATAGAGAGGAATGTCGATGGATGGTGTTACCCCATGATTTTATTCAACAACCATTTATTAAGCTCCTACTCTATATGCAAGGTACTTTGCTGGGCACTAATAGCTAGCATTTATATAGTACTTTAACCATTGCAAAGTTTATTACATATATTCTCTTACTTGATCTTCCCAAGAACCATGGGAGGTAGATGCTATTATTATCTCCACGTTACAAATGAGGAAACCAAGTCTAGAGATACATAGTCCCTGCTCTCAAGGAGTTTACATTCAATTGTGTCACTAGAGTTGGGGAGCAGAATTCGATTAGCCACCACTGTTCTCTCTCTTCCCCTCAAATATACACAGCAAAAAGTTGAGATTATCCTGCAAGTTCTCTGGGGCAGTCTAAACCTTGACATCTCTTAGACTGGATAAAAAAGGGTGAGGGAAGGCATTAAAGGATTTGCTGGTAGACTCAGTCAAGGTATTATTCTCTGTTTTTTCAACCAAGATCAGGCAGCTTCACTTAGTTTATTGAAATGCTGCCAGCAGAGGAGAGAAGGAAGAGGAAGGTCTGTTACTGCTGGCACTTGTCTGAGAAGCAGTGGCTTCTCATCCAGTGGAGGGTGAGTCATTGTCTTGGTTCCTTTAAAATGTCACCATAGCCCTCATTAGAGAGCAAAAAGTTTGCTTCTCCTAGCTGCCAAGGAAAGTGATGAGAGCCTAGAACCAATGGAGAGACTATGACATATACCTGCTGCCTGATTCTTTATTGTCCTTAGCTCGCCTAAATGTGAGCCACAATAGTGGCCCCCAAAAGATCTATGGATTCCATACCTTCCAGATTGGGGAGTGATCTTCCTCTAACACCATCTAGAGCTGTAACTGCCCTGGGAGACCCAAGTTTTTGCCTCAGGGAACTAATCTAGATTTGGGTGGGAGCTACAATTCCTCTCCATGACAAATGGCATCCTAGCACCTCACCTCACAATTCTCTGCTGGCCCTCAATGTCATATGATGGTTCTGGGCACCCTTCACAAGGTCCCGCCAACATGGGACCCTTTTCCTAGGACCAGCCCTTTTACCCAACTCCAATTGGAAGGTCTATGCTTTGCATCATCACAATAAACCACTCCCCTACACACACAGACACAGACACAGAAACACACACCCCTAAATTTGCCTCTTATGAAAGAATTCCTAAATATGACTGCCCCAGTCTCCTTTTCTTTAGTTGTAAAGTGAGGGGATTTGCCAAAATTGATCTCTAATGTCCCTTCCAGCTTTGACGCGCTATGAAAACCAGCACGGCGTGGAGTAAGAGTGCTAGACTTGTAGTTAGGAAGCTGAAGATTCATATTTGACCCTGATAATTGCTAGCACTTTGAAATCCTTAAAGCTCTGTATTAAATATCAATTCAATGATCCTTCAAACCAGAGGGAAAATCTTAAAGCTGGGGCATGAAGCCACTACCTGGGTGGGTTGACTTCTATCTATCAAGGTGAGAAAAACTATCATAATGCCAGACAGACCATGAACAGAGTGTGTATGGGGCTAAAGTCATTTTGGCAAACCCACCTTTCTGAGTTATTTAGTCATAGAATAGTGTAGATGGAAGTCAGAGAGATCACCTAATCTGTCTTTCTATTTTTTCTTTTTTTTTTGGAGGGGGGAAGGCAGAGCAATTGGAGTAAAGTGACTTGCCCAAGGTCACACGGCTAGTAAGTGTTAAGTGTCTGAGGCCATATTTGAACTCAGGTCCTCCTGATTCCAGGACTGGTGCTCTATTCACTGTGCCATCTAGCTGCCCACTCTTCCTCATTTTTCAAAGAAGGAAAGAGAGACCCAGAAATTTGCAGAAATCATCCCAAGGTCACATAGCACAGTGGTAGAGCCATGATTAGAACCAAGTTAAGCCACAAGTTAAAGCTATGCCCAGGACATGGAGACATAAGAAATGCTCTATATGGATAGTGTGGCTGGCAGTATGGCCATGGCCATAGATTATGGGAAAAGAAGCTATATATTAGTTTAGAAGTAGAGGGCACCCCCTCATGAACATAGGTCCACCTAAAGGACCTCAGATTTGGTTAGCATCCACTGAAAATTAGAACTCATAAGTCCCCTAAGAATATATTAGTTAAAAGCAAATTCCATTTAACCAAACAATTTAGCAAATAAAGTAAGTTCAACTACTAGTGGGGTAGAGCCCACATGCAGAAAAGGTATGTGACTAAGAAACATACACGGAGGACATACATAAGGGGAAAGCGTGAGGCCAAGGCACATATATGGATGGGACATGTGTAGCAGAGATGAGTAGGCCAGGGTGATTCACACCAGAGATGCTACAGGAATACCATTGTCCCATGCAGAGGATGATGTCATTGTGTTGCTCTCTGCTATTCTCTGTCTCTTGGGCCCCAGGACTGTCACTCTGTCCCCAGATATTAAAGCTGAAGGGCCAGAAATCCTCTTCTTTTTTTTTTTTTGAGGGGGGAAGGCAAGGCAATTGGGGTTGAGTGACTTGTCCAAGGTCACACAGCTAGTAAGTGTCAAGTGTCTGAGGCTGGATTTGAACTCAGATCCTCCTGACTCCAGGTCCAGTGCTCTATTCACTGTGCCACCTAGCTGCTCCCAGAAAGCCTCTTCTAAAGAGGGACAGGCTAAGCCACCAGAGCTCTAAACCATCACAAGGGCCAACCAAGCTAGACAAAGTGGCCCCAGGGTGAGATGAAGTGTCTTCTTTTTGCCTGCTTGTGTCTGGTGCCAAAGGTCTCGGCTTCACAATCAGGCTCCTTCCTATCTCCCTGGTGTCCTTAGCCTTACTCCCTTGCTGTTCCTGACTCCAGGCTTTCCCTGGATGTTCCTCACATCTGGAAACTCTCTTCTCATCTCCACTTTCTAGATTCCCTGGATTCCTCCAAGTCCCAGCTAAAATCCCACCTTCTTCAGGGTCTCCCGATGCCCTTGAATTCCAGTTCCTGCTGTTACTTACATCCAGTTTGTCTGGTATCTTGTTTGTACATAATTGTTTGCATGTTTTCTGCCCCTTTAGACTATGAGCTCCTTAAGACCAGGGCCTGTTTTTTGCCTTTTTTTTTCCTTCAGATCCACAGCAGTTAGCACAGAGCTTGGCACATAGGAGGCAGGAGGGGCTATACAAATGCTTGTTAATAACAATACTGGCTAGCATTTATATTGTGCTTATTATGTACCAGATACTGTCCTAAGAACTTCACAAATATTATCTCATTAGATCCCCACAACAACCCTGGAAGGTGGGTGCTGTCATTATCCCTATTTTACAGTTAAGGAAACCAGAAGTTAAGTTACTTGCCCAAGGTCACAGACCTAGTAAGTGTCTGAGGTCAGATTTGAACTCAGGTCCTCCTGACTCCAGGGTCAGTGCTCTATTCACTGAGAAACCTAGCCGCCCCCCAAAAGACATTTTTGGACCTTGCCAAAAAGGGTTCATGGCCAGCTCCATAAAATCTGTGTTTAGGAAGATTACCTTGCTACCAAAATCTGAAAATGGCACAGAAATTTGATTAAGAAAGAATAAAAACCAAACAAAGAAGGCAAGGCCATTTCCCTCCATCCTCCAGGTACACATTCTAGCCTTTACTATGAAGGTTCTTTGGCTTTCTTACTACCATGCCCCAGAAGCAGCCCCTCCCCCATCTGCCTTCCTTCTCTGTCTCTGCTGGGGTTGGTTGGAGGGATGGAGCAGGGAGCTCTGGCTTGCTCCCTCCTTCCCTTACCTCCCAGTTCTTTTGCATAGCTACCAGGAGGGGCAGAACCCTTACTTGCTTTAGGTCTCAGTTCCCCTGCGGAGTAAGTATACCCACACACAGACACACACACAGACACACACACACACACACACACACAGACACACACACACACACACACACACACACCATGTTTGCAGAGAGGAAGACTTCCTGAGTTCTTCCTGTTTAGTATCAGACACAGCTCTCCCCTCCCCAGAGCTCTCACGTTGGGACTAGGCACCTTCATTCAGGCTATTTCTTTACCCAGCTAGCAGGAATACTGATCATTTCCCTTTCCAAGAGAGTCCTAGTCACCACCTTATTTGTGCAGGAGCTGACAGAGCACCCCCATTTCTCCCTAATTACCTCTCTTAAATTCCCAAGAATCTCTCTGAGGCAACTGAATAAGATTATTCAAATGTCCCTAAGCTATTACCAGCCTTACCTAAAATGCCTAGCTAAGAGCTACTTATGCATTCTCCTGGTATTCACCTAGATTCGCTCCAGGGGCTTAACTTGTTGGGGGTTAGAAGGAACAGTCCCCATAGATCCAGCTGTGCTACACAGGAATTTATGAATGAATGAATAAATGAGGTACCCCTGGAAGCTGGACAAATGACCCTCCTCTGAAACATAGGCAGGTCTGTGTCTGGATACTATTCTATCTTTTGTTGTTCAGTTGCGTAACTCTTTATGAGTTATACATATATTATGAGTAACTCTTTGTGACCCCATTTGGGGTCTTCTTGACAAAAATACTGGAGTGGTTTGCCATTTCCTTCTCCATCTCATTTTACAGATGAAGAAACTGAGGCAAACAGGGCTGGGTGATTTGCCCAGGTCACACAGTTAGTGTCTGAGACTAGATTTGAACTCAGGAAGAGGAGTCTTCCTGATTCCCAGCCCAGCACTCTATCCACAAAAGAAATAAAAATACAATAAACACTCATAATGTTAATATGTGGTATTCTAAGTCAATGGGCACTCACAAGGATCTTTATACATGGTTCAGTGGCCTGTTTATATTTGAGCTTGATACCACTGCTCTCTCCCACTACTTACACAGACTTAGGGCCAGAATGGCGTAACGCTGACCCCAGGGATACAAGGAGCCTCTAACAGGCATCCATGGAGGAGGAATTGAGTGCAGGTAAAAGAAAAAAACAAAAATAGTGAACAAAAGACAAAAAGCTGGACTGCCGGCTATGCACCTCCAAAAGGGGAATCTGGGGAGGGGATGTTATACAAGATAGTTCCTTCCCTCAAGGTGCTCTAATTGGGAAAGAGAACACACAGAGGGGACGGTAGCCAGGGAAGAGTGTTTTGGTGGGGGAAGTCACAGGCATGATTGACAAGTCCTTTCCTGGAAAGGTAGTGTTGATGCACTCTGGCTCTCACTGATTGGGCAATAATGGCTCCCAGTCCAACCCTCATTTGCTCTTGTTTGGGCTTTGATGTCTCAGATTGAGTGTAAATAGCGATTGTTTCTGTTATAGCCAGACACTCTAAGGATCTACCCCTCCTGCACGGATTCTTTTGGGAAGGCAAAGTAGGCTATATTTTGCCTCATCTTACCTAGGCTTTAAATACTGAATGGGCATTGCCCTTGGACAAACTGAGACATGGGAAAGACCTCAGCTTAAAAAGGCCAAGGCCTCTCACTGTGTTGGGGCCATCACCAATCGTCTTGACCTATCTCTTGCCACCGAACTCCGATGACTCTGGAGGAGAGAGTGAGGCTGATGACTTTGCACAGTCCTGCCTCACTTAAATCCAATTCACTTACAAGTCAAGATATCACCCTTCTAATGTCATTGAACTTCTTCGAGAATGAAGGACTAACAAGCATTGATTTGCTCATGGTTACCAGAGCTAGAGATGGAAAGGAGGGAGTGGAGACTGGGAAGGGAAGTGGACATGAGCAGTAGCTTGGCATGACTGTGGTCAAGAAGAAACAGCATGTGGGTCAGGCTGTTAGATTTGGTGAAAACCAACCAATCAATAGCCTAGTGCCCAGAGAGAAAGCTGGAGTGCCAGGGCTGAGGTACAGGCTGGAGTAAAAGAGGGATGGCATGAAGCTTGTCTGGGAGCAATTGTATATTATGAGGAAAACACTCTGGCAAACTCAAAAGTGTAACCCACCTTTTGGGGCTCATCCAAAAGGCTTGGACATATGGAGCAAGGGGAGATGAGTGGCAGGTGGCTTCCTTCTCAGCATTCCATCTGCTAACCTTGACCCACTTTGTAGGGGAGAACTGTCAGGCCTAACAAGCAGAACACAAGGAAGCAAGCTGGGAGCAGATACCATCAGCTGTGAAATTAGGGGTACGGATGGCAGAGGTGCAGAGCAACTATGAAGGGTTCCAAGTTAGGATGGTGAGAATGTTTAAAGCATGAACTACGTCCTTTCTTATGCTAGAGAGGCAAAATGGTTCAGACTGAACCTACAGAGCTTGAAATGAATTTAGAACAGTTCAGTAAAGTAAGAGGTTGGTATGGATTACGTTGCTTGGCACATAGTAGTGATGGGGGACGGGATCTCAATAGGTTCAACAGGAATTATGATCTTATCTAAGACCAGAAAACCTGCAATATCGTCTGGAAAGAATTCAAGGTCTCAGGCTTAATTGGAGTGAGAGGTGTAGAAGTTTATTGTTAGGCTTCTATGAGAAGTGGGGAAAGAGTCCTTTAGGGGACCTGCAAGTGAGAGGGATACATGCTTTTACCTTTAAAGGGTAGGGCTGCCATTGTTAGGGCTCACCTGACGGGAGGGGCCTCAATGCATAGACAAAGGTCAGAGCTGACCAAGAGGAGCACTTGAATAGATAGTTTACGTAAGATTTGGGCCAGGCCTAAGGAGACAAAAGGCAAGGATAAAGAAGGGTGTGGGCCAGGCCCAGAAGAAATGAAGAGAGTCAGTAAGAACAAAGGGGTCACTGGGTGTTGCCTAGGTGGAGTGTGGGATAGGGAGAAGGGGCAGAGCTTAAGGATGGGAAAGGACAAATTGCAGTTAAAACTGAACAGACTGGTTTTTACAAGTTGGTTTCACAAATTGATCTAGACCCCAGGTACCCCATCATTAGGAGCTTAATAAGTAGACTGATTGATTGTGATGGATTCAGAGACAAAACTGTGAGCTGTTGAGAAGAGCAGGTTGCAAAGGAAGCAACACGTGGACACATTTCCTTTCCTTTTCCATTTTCTTGGCAGCTGTTCGCTGTCTGTGCCCCTGAGGGGGAGGGAGTATTTGGGAAGGGAAAGCTACACCTCTGAAGACAAGCTTCTAAGGAAGCACTGCCAACACAAAGGAAAGGGAGGATACCATAATGCTCAAGAGGGCTGCTGCTGCAGGGGATGATTGACAGCTTAGTCTGCCTAGCTCCCCAGTACCACCTGATGCTTACAAAAGTGCTATAAGAGCAGCTGGGTGTCGAAGCAGGTGGAGAGCTGGGATGGGAGTCAAGAAGGCCCGAGTTTAAATTTGATCTCTGTAAGGTGCATTTTAGTGAAAGTAAGGTGGATTTTTGTTATTATTTCTTAAAGTTCAGTTTCCTAGGATCCATAGCCATAACAATCTCTTGTTCCCAGGTATTAGATATGAGTTCCCACAATTATTGTTCAAAACCTCTCCACCACACTTGTACAGCATTATATAATGATAAACAATATAAACATCCACTGTGACTGCACAGTGAGATACAGGGATGGGGTGATGTAAACTTGTAAGGCCATCACTGGCAATGTCTTCTTTGTCTGTTGCCCTATAAAGCAGGTGGGCATGGTCAGTGAATGGGGAACCTTAGGGTTGAATGCACAAATGCTGTGTGTGCCTCAACTGGCCCCTGTTGAAACTTGAAGGGATTTAGGGGGATGCACAGGTTGTACCTGTCTCGATTGACCCCATCAAGGCATAGGGGTAGTTGCCCCATCTTCTCACTGGCTCCTGCAAGAAGGGTGATTAGGGAATATTGTGGGAGTTTGTCCTCCCATTATCAGCAATCCTCTTCTGACGAACTAGACTGGAATAAAGTAAGATTATTAACTCCTTCTTAGTGTCTTTCCTGTCTGACCAAATCAAGAGTGAACCTGTGTTAGCAGCCCTCTTGTGTGCTGTATTTATTTGTCTTACAGTCTCCAACACTTAGGGCTGTGTGGTCCTGGGCAAGTCATTTAACCTCTGTTTGCTTCAGTTTCCTCATCTGTAAAATGGGGATAATAACAGTACCTACCTGCCAGGGCTGTTGTGAGAATCAAATGATATAACTGTGAAGTATTTAGCACAGTGTCTGGCACATACTGAGTATTATATAAATACTGGCCATTATGGTGATGAATTATTATATGAATGTTTTCCACAGATTGCTTTCTGCTCATATGCAGGTTCTCAGAACAGGAAGGACAGTGCTAAATTGTACCTACAGAAATGCACTCCATACCAAAGCCTTTGTTTCCTTTGCCTTAATTGAAGGTCACAACTAGTGCCTGGGGCCTTGCCACAGGACACAGAAATGTAGAGAAGGCTCAATGTGCCTATACTCCTTTGGCAGGTAAAAACACCTGAAGTTAGGATGTGGTTAGCAAGATTGATTAGTTATTTATTTTAAATTTATTTTTAGTTTTCAACATTAATTTCCGAAAGATTTTGAGTTACAGAGTTTCTTCCCATCTCTCCCCTACCCCCCATCCCAAGATGGCAAGCATACTGAATACCCCTTCCTCCAATCTGCCCTCTCATATCCCACCCCTCCCAACCCCTGCCACCCCATACACTTTCTTGTAAGGCAAGATGGATTTCTATACCCCATTGCCTGTATAAGATTGATTAGTTAAAAGAGGAAGCTACCAAATGTTCCTCTTTCTCTTTGGCATGAATGCCTTCTTGGCCCAATCTGCCCTGCTTCTGGCTCCTTTCTGCTTGGCCCTTGGTGACCAACCAGCACTACTACTATGGTAGGTGGGGGTTTGGGTTTCTCGAGACCCAAGGTCACTCCTGTTCCCCTGCTCATATTCTTCTACAATTGGATTTATTTTAAAAATTTGAAAATTAGAAGAAAATGAAAGGAGGTACCTTTCACAACTATGACTCTTTGACTAGGGGAAAAAATTCTTAGCCAAACAAAAGATAGAAGTAATCATTTTAAAAATAGACAATTTTGATGACATAAAATTAAAAAAAAACTTTGGCACTCTCCCCCAAAATCCATGCAGTTAGGCTAATTAAGGGAACTGTCAGATTGGGAGAAAAAAATCTTTATATCAAACATCTCTGTCCAATATCAATGTCAAAAGTATATTGGGGACTTATATAAATATATGGCTCAAGATTTATTCCTTAAAAAATGGTGAAAGGATACTAAGTTTTCAAAAGAATTGTAAACTATCAACAACAGCATGAAAAACTGGTCAAAATCACTAATACCAGGAGAAAGGCAGATTAAAATAAATCTGAGGTGAAAAACCTCACAAGCAACAAACTGATAATGATGACAAAAGACAGAATGTTCAATGTTGAAGGGGTTGTGAGCAGACTGGTACACTCATACACTGTTGGTGGAACTATGAATAGATCCAATTATCTTGGAAAACAATTTGGAATTATGCACCTGAAGTCATATTCCTCTCTAGTCATATCTTTTAACCCCACTAATGGGCATATAGCCAAGTGATGTAAAGATAGAAAGACAGGTCCCATATATACCAAAATATTCATAGCAGCACATTTTTTCGTGGTAGAAAGAAAGACATGTGTGTGCCTCAACTGGCAGAAAAAAAAAAGCCAGGCTCATGCCACATGCCTACATTCTCTTCCCACTTAATCTCCCTTGCACTAGAACAGGTAGGTCAGGTCCAAGTATCCAGACAATGAGTGGCACTCAGACACTCAGCCTGAGATACTCAGTTGAAACTCAGTAGAGGAATGTCTGGCACCTTCTCCTGTCTTGTTAGTTCTAGCCTGTGGTTGTTAATTCTTCACTTTTATGGGGACCCCATTTGTATTCAAGATTCAAGGACAAAAAAGAATTGATTCTAATAGGAAAAATATTACCCCTTTCAACTTCAGCATGCACCACACAAAGCTGCATAAAATGCAAGAGTTGCTTCTTATTTAAAACAAAGAATAATTTAGTACAGTTGTTTTGGCTGATTAGACAATGTAATACCACAGTAGCACCTTCAGGGTTACCATGACAACAACTGTTCTTTCCTCTTTTTGCCAAGCTCTAGCAATCCACTGTGTCCATAAATCTTAACCACGCACAGTTGGCTATTGAACATTCTTCTCCAGGTCTCTTGGTGCTGCTGAATTTCATAGAATTCAATTATTGACAGACAAAACACACATCCTACTGACAAGATTCTTTTTGTCCCTTTGGCATATTCCTGGCAATCTAAAGTCCACTGAATGGTGATAGATTCACACGCCAAGGGGTGGCAGTCTGCCATACCTCCATTCACCCCTTGAAAGATGAGAAATCATTTGACACCAACTGCCTGCATTGTCCCTACCCAAGCAAAGCTTGCAGATTTGACAGCAGGCAAGTTTGAGAAAGTTTGGCTTCTTACCTTTCATCTGATTCTCTCCTCCTCTCCTCCCCTTCAACGTAGAGAAAGAACAAATTGTTTCTCACCCCTAGCGTCCAAAGAACAAATCCCTAGGCTTTGCTTTCAGAACTTTCTTGTCTGGAAGCTTGTGAACTCCAACCTGCAAGGGATTGCTTGCACATGAGAATCCTGTCAGTGTGGTGGGCTCCATTTGGGTTACATTGTGTTCTTCTCAGGGGCCACATCCAAATACATTAAATAGGTTGAACCCGGCAGGGCTCCTTTCTGTGACCAGAATACAACATACACCTTCAAAATATCACCATTTTCTTCTTGCTGTCCTACTTTCCCAGAATGCTTTCTCCTTCTTACTTCTCTATCTCTCTAAATCCTACCAATTCTTTTCATTCATTCAGTCTACATTTTTTTTGTTTTGTTGCACATTTGTCCATATAAATTTTTAAATAAAAGGGCTAAAGAAAGTACAAAAAAATATATTTCAGAAAAGTGATTGGAAATCACATGCAACATACACTTGTTATTTACTAAATGCTAAATAAAAATTGTGATATTTATATGGTACCACGAGTATTTTTGTTTGTTTTTTAATGCTGTCTTTTTAAAAATTTTATTTTTAAGCATAGCGGTAGCCAGTGTGTATAATGTTCTATTGCTTTTGTTTGCTTTACTTTGCATCAGCTCGTATCAGTCTTTCCACATTTTTTGAATTGTTCCTATTTTGTAGTTTCTCACAGTGTGACTATTCCTTTACATTCATGTATCATAATTTATGCAACCCTTTTGTAATCATTAATCATATACTAATAGCTTCTTCAGTTATCTCCTATCCTTTCCCCTTTGCAATTCATCCTTCACACAGCTGTCAAAGAGATATTTTGTGCAGATCTGGTTCTGTCACTCCTCTGCCTAAGAACTGTCAGTGACCACCCATTACTTAGGGAATAAAATATAACTTTTCGGTTCAGTATTTAAAATGATTCAGAACCTGCCTCTAGCCTCTTTCCCTTACTCCACTCACACACGCCCAATGCTCTAGTCAAACCAGCCTGATTACTGTTTCCTATATATAATATTCCATCTTCCACCTCCATGCCTTTGCAAAGATTGTCTTTCATGCCTGCAATGCTCTGCTGTTATCCTTTCCACATCATGGTGCCTTTGTGATCTGGAAAATCCATGTAAAATTTTTTGTTCCTTCCTTTGCAACAGAGAAGTCTGAATTATTATGGTATTAAAAGATAAAATATGTTGATATTATATAATACATATATTTATGCATTTTTTGAGTTTCTAAACTTCTTCACATGTTTTTGTGACTTCTGCAAAACTCCCCCCAAGTTCCCACTTAATTTCTTATGCTGGCCACTGATATATGGCAACCATGATGGGGAAAGTCATGATGTGAAAGGGATAACTGTAGTTCTTCATCCCTGCTTCTCAGGATTTCCCTTCTCCCTTCAAAGCTCAGTTCACTTCCTTCAAGGTCCTTTTCTAATTCTCCCCTTTGTTAGTGTCCAGTGTATTTTTGGGTATATACTCCATATTTATTTGGAGAGGGGGAGGTGATGAAGGGACTCTTGATCAAATGAGTCTCCTGGGAAACAGACAATGAGGTGTTCAGGTTTTACCCCTTTCAGACACTAAATGCTTATGACTATAGCTTGTAAAGAATATGAAATCTCAAGGGGCTCACATCCGGAGTGGCCTATTCCCAGATTTTTTAAAGGGTAGGAAACTGTAAATAACCTATTCACAGTTTTTAAAGGAAATAAGATAAAGAAGTGCTTTCACTTCCTTGTTCCTTTAGAAGGAATGAAGAAGTTCTGAACAGAACTGTAGGGCAGCGAGTTATAGGCTCTCCTCCATTGGCAAGGGCAGCTCATGGCAAAGCAGCAGAGACCCAGGAAAGAATAGGCTTAGAGAGCTTCAAATAGAGCTGTGATGTGTTGCCTAGGAATCCTATGAATCTACTCTGCTATCCATTTCAGTAAATATCTTTGCTTCCAGCCAATTGTGTCCTTTAGCTGCCTTCTGAAGGTCAGTAGTGGAAACTTATGAGCTTTCGTTTTAAATGTGCAGACACATAGAGCACCTTGCACCTGGGGTAGCTGTTTCCCTTCCCCCAAACCTGTGATTGTAAGGGGTATTCCAGGAGGAGGATGGATGTGACATACTTAGAAACATGTCCCTCTGCTAGAATGTAAGCTTGTTGAGGGCAAGGAGTGGCTCATTTTTGTATTTGTATCTGCATTACCCAACACAGTACCTGGTACATAGTAGGTATTTAATGAATTCATGCTGATTTATTGATTGTTTTCAATTTTTTGCTATTACTCATGATGCTGCTAGCATATTTGTGCACTGCCCCCCTTTCTCCCCTCCAGATCATTCATGTGGTATAAATCTACCTGGTCATAAGGTTTGAACATTTCAAACTCTTTTCTTGCATAATTTTGTAATATTTTACTAAGAAATTGAACCTATTCACAGACAATTTTCCCATAATCCTCATCAGCATTGAACTTTATCATATTCTACTGTCTTTGTCAATTTGATTTAAGAAGCCTTAAGCCCCCAACCCTCCCATGAAGCTTTCCTGGATATTTCAGTCCACTCTCTGGACTTCTCTTGGACTTACTTTTTCTATAACTCATTTTTATACACATATGGGACTGGTGAAGACTGTCTTGTAATGTTATTTAGCTGATTTATGGCTTGTTTCTCCAGCTAGTTACTAAACTTCTATAGATTAGATAACATGTCTAAAATTTTTTGGTATCCTTCTCAGGGCCCTGCATATAGTAGGTGCAGAGTAAATAACTGTTGAAATTTGCATTGGGTATATGACAAAACCCAAGATCAAATAAGTCAAATGAGGTAACATATATCAAGTCCTTTGCAAATCTTAAAATACCATGTAAACAGGAGCTATCATTTTTTTACTGTGTCTGAAAATACATGTCTCATTTTGCACCTCTAGTATCTCGACTCTCAGCCAAGGAGTGGGACTCATGATTCATCATCTGTCTTAAGTCTTTCTAAGTTGTTTTCCTTTGCATTGTTGTAGTCATCGTATACATTGCTCTCTTGGTTCTTCTCATGTCACTCTGCATCAGTTTGAACAAGTGCAGGCAAGGTCCTCTGAATCCTTCCTTTTCATCATTTCATATGGTACATTAATATCCCTTTATACTCTTAGGAGGGGCAGTGGAACAAAGCGGATAGAGAGTCGGTCTTGGAAGATTTTGTGTTCAAGTACCACATCTGACACATATTGGCCTACTCAAGTCTCTAGGCAACTTCCTAAGACTGGAAGTTGCAGAGAAGGTGTAAGGAATGATTGATCTTTTGTTTCCACAGAAATCATGTAATCCATGTGTAAATGGAGTGGGGGTTGTTACATCCCTGTGGAAAAATCACCATTGGGATGTTGCTCCTGCAAATTGTTCAATAGGGTGTAATAGCTTACTTGGTAGTTAGACAGTTGGAAATCCCTACTCTCCCCATACCACAACAGAGAGGCCTCCCTTGAAACCAGGACTAGCCTGGTTAAAACTGGTTTTGCGGTCCAATATGTCAACTTATGCTTACAAGGTATGGGGAACTTTGACCAAAAAAGGTAAAAAAATATATATATAAGAAGGGTGGGGGGTGCCGAAAGGTGGGGTGAGAGACATAAGCAGAAGCAGAAACTACACATGGGTGGTTTAGTAGCTCTGGGATAGGCTGTAAACCCTGCAGTACCCAGACCATGGGGAACCAGGGGAAAGATTTGCATTTGGGACAGGAAGATAAAAACTTATGTTTTTTGCAACACAAGGGTGTGCCTGCCAGGTCACCTGTTCCCAAGAATGTTAGATAAAAATCTATTCCTGAATTCACTAAAGAACTATTGGAGTTCTTGGTAAGATGATTGTTTCTTACAAAGGTAAAAACTTGTATTTGTAGAGGGGGTTTCCTCCCTTGGAAGTTCCCTATGTCAATGAAATCACAGGCCCAGTCTGTATTCCTAAATTTGGTCTTCATTCTTCTCCAGCCTGCACTTCTATGACTCACTCTTCCCCTCGACTTCACACATTGGAAGTACCATCTGCCCCTTGACCTCTTCCTCTGATCGACTGGTTCCTTCCAGAACCTCCATTTTAAGGAGGAGACCCAGGCCAGCTCCATCTTCATTCCTCTCCTGGATGCACTCTTGACTCCCCCCTTGAACTTTGTGGGCCACCAGGCAGTTAATTTTTTTGGTTATAGCATTTCACAAAACCAGCCATTTAGGAATGGAAGAATTACAATTTGCATCAATGGAAGGAGCACCCACAGGGATGAAACCACATATATTTTGAAGTACTGAAGAAATTTACCTAAGTATATGTTTTGGGCAATTAATAAAATACTGTTAACTTGGCTGATGTATTTAATTGATCTGGATCTTCTAGGCTTTATGTCTGTTACCATTGACCTGGATCCACCCTACAAGAAAATTCACTGCAAGTGATAAGGAGCCATGCAGCTAGAGAAGAGGGCTGGTTATGATAGCTAATAGATCAGGCTTGACAAGTGTCCAGCACACTAAAGATCTAAGATTCACAATTGGCAGTACATTCTTACAGCCTAACAAGGGAGATGGGGAGCTTAGATGGAGATTTTTCTCCACTCACATGACCCGTGCTCTAGCTCAGACCCTCATCACCTGGGATTACTGAAATAGCTTTGTTGTTCAACTATCTGCACAATTTCTTAAAGCATGTAGCAAAGAATCCTTCTCCTTTTTTTTTTTTTAATGTCAGTGAGGACAAGAATGCTCCTGAGTATAATCAAAAAGTTCCGTGAGGGTATAACACTATTTGTTATACTTGGGTTTATAAAGGTGTTTTGTTAGTTCCTAAAAGTGTTTGTATATTTTGTAGGACTGATATTTCTTTTGAGAATGTTTGAAATGAAGTGAAAGGGTAGTCCCTTCTGTTAGAATTTTTACCAGTATATAAGACACAGAGAGCACCACATAGTGTAGAATGTTTCATTGTATAATTGGCAAAGCTTGCTTCAATTCTTTAACACTAAGTACTTTTATAATTTATGTTAATGCAAAGTGATAAAACACAATGATTTCTAGTTTCAAAGGTTTAACTCATTGGGGTCCAGTTGAGGACTCATGATGACGTTTTTTTTTGGTGTTTATTTTTTGATGCTTTAAGTAAATATGGTCCCTTTGTGAAATGTGATTATTTATGGACATTTCTCTTTGCCCAGATTGAGAAAGAGTGATAATCTTTTTCTTTTTGGTGGGTTTTATATTTTAATGAATATTCTAACTTTCAGAAATATCATTATTGTATATTGGTGTTTTCTGGGAAAAAGTGATCTTGCAGAAGCTGTTTTACAAGTCTTTCCTGCCACCCCCCTAAAATTAAATAAAAGGGGATTGGACTAAACAAACAAACAAAAAATGTATTTTTCATCCAGTTGCCAAAATGATTGTCTCAAGGCACATATGTGACTGTATCACTCTAGTTCCCAATGGCAGACAAAGTGCTATGAGAAATTTAGCTAAATTTATCCTTGGGTAAATATCTTTAGTACTTCAAAAGATACATGGTTTCACTCCTGTGGGGTACTCTGCCCATTGAGGCAAGTCACAATTCTTCATTCCTAAATGGTTGATTTTGTGAATTGCTGTAACAACAACAAAAATTTAACTGCCTAGTAGCCCACAAAAATGGTCCTCAGATGGCAGGCACACATTCCTTGGCCAGGTCTTTTAAGTTAGAGGCAAGCTTAATGCTAGTTCAAGTAATGCTGGGACAAAATGAGGCATGTACAAGTCAAGGAATGTTTTCCTCTAGACTAGAGTGGTGCCAAGAGAGTTTTGTATTTGCTATGTATACATTTTGTACTTATTTATATCTGGTAATAAATACTGCTTCCCTTGATTGAATGTAAATTTCTTTGTTTTTATAAACCCAGCATCAAGCAAAGGGGCTAGTATATAATAGATAATTAATAAATCAACTGATTGAGATAGCAACTGAATTAGGCCTTCAAGAAATGGAAGGACTTCAAAAAGAGATGGAGATAATCCACTTTCTTTTGGAACTGCCATCCGGTGGCTAAGTCATGAGCTAGTGTGAGTAAGTGCAGATTCATACAGTCCACTCTAGGTTGTTTGCCACAGACAGACCATCCTTCACTTACTATCCAGTCATCCACGACGGTCATCTGTCCAGCTGCCACACGCACATCATCTCCTTTCCAGGTCTTGGGAATTATAATGAAATCAGTACTATCAGTGCTTCTAGAGAAGGTGTGTCAATGGACTGACCTATGAGTCCACTCACCACCCCTTCCACTCAGACCAAAGCATCCTTCCCTCCTTAATGAGTTCCGTGATCACCATTTCTTGAGGGGGATCTAGGCATGTCATTCATTTCAGGCCAACTCAACCCACTTTCCAGGTTTCTCTATTTCCCCACCAGCTGACTTGTTTCCATGCTTGGCACCCTTCTCTTTGGCCTCCCTTCCTCATTCCTCCTTGTTTCCTGCTCATCTTTGTTTTTGTCTTCCCCTATTAGAATGCAATCTCCCTAAGGGACCATATTTAATTTTTTTTTGCATTTATCACAATATTCACATTTAGTATAATACTTGGCATGTGATAAGCGCTTAATAAAAGCTCTTTATATATCTTATCCATCCATTCATTATCTTCCCTTAATAAAAGGTAGGCTTCTTGAGGGTTCTCTTGATTTTATATTTATATATATAATATATAATATTTATATTATATATTATTTTATATTTATATAATATAGCTATTATATTCTCCAGTAGTTAGCATAGCTCCTGGCACATAATAAATGCTTTTCATTCATTCCTTCCTAGTGGAGAGGGAAGTCCATTCTAAGTGCTGAGGAAGGAATGGGCAAAGGCATGAATACTGTGGGAATGTTTGGCTGATGCAACTTCCCCATGTGGAGAATCTGGGAGGTAACTTCAAGGACAATTGTGATGACAGGTAAAGGGAGGTATCTTAGGGAATCTATGGAACATGTATGGTCATTCTGTAATTGGTTCCAGTTGGCTAACCATTACAGTTTGGAAGATTTTTTGTTTGCTTGTACTGAACTATCAGTGACTTCAAAAAAGCCTACATCAATTTTGGCTCTCTTCGCTTCACTCGTGTCTGAGGGAACTAATGATTTTGACAGACTATGTGGACCTTAGGAGTTGTTCCCTTGGAGCCTATATGATCTTTGAGAAATGGGCTTGGGTCCTTGGCCTTGTTGTTCTTGTTCTAGGTGAAGGAAGCAGAGCTTTGTGACCTACTGACTTTAAAAGGTTACCATGAGTGAACTCTGGCGTCCTGAAATTTCAGATCCTGGTGTTGTAGCTAGCAGCTAACCTAAAATTGATGCTCCGAGGGGGCAAGGACAAATCTTTAGGATCAGCTTTTTGGACCTATGCCATTAAAAGTTAAAACAAAGATTTATTTGGCATTGATGCCACCTTTGGATGGGACCAATGTGATATAGGAACTGAGGTAAACTTTGAGCCTATACTCTCAGAGATTGAGGTTATATAGGGAAGAGTATATACTCTTAGGGTACAGGGGAAAGTGTTTAAACATTTGTTCTTGCTTTATCTTAAAAGTAAACATCCCTTTGTTAAAGTTTCCTATTTAAATGGTTAAATGGAACTGGTACTGGTGCCAGTGGCTTACACTGGTCCCTAAGAAATGGTGAGGGCTGGGCATGCAGCTGATGGGGGCTTAAGCCTCTGAGAGTAGAGACATTCAAATCCCTCAGGCTTCCCTAGTTCTCTGAGTGGGAGATGTAGCAGGTCCAGACCCTTAAGAGTCGGGCCAGAGCAGACACATCGTACTTCCTCCTGAGGCAACTACTTGGTCCTGTCAAGCTTCTGGTAGCAGGTGCTCCATGATTTATGCAGAATCACGGAATCTTGTGGTTGGAAAGGTCGTCAGAGGTCATGTAGTCTACTCTGTACCTGAAGTAGGAATCCCCTCCATAATGTTCCTGAAAAATGGCCACCCAGTCTTGACTCAAATACCTTCAACGATGGGAAACTTACTGCTTCTCGAGACCACGTCACACCACTGAATGAACTGGGCATTAGATGATGTGAATTGCTGGGAAGTTTTTCTTTTGCTCCATCATTTTTCACATATTGCTCCTACTCTCTCCTGCAGGGAAGAGCAAATGAAACCAACAGCCATTTTCCTTCCACTTCCCCTTTGCCAATTTGATGAGTGTAAGACGGAACCTCAAATTTGTTTTAATTTGCATGTCTTATTAGTAGTGATTTGAAATATTTTCTATTATGGCTATTGATAGCTTGGATTTCTTCCTTTGAGAACTGCCTATTCGTATCTTTTGACCATTTATCCACTGGGGAATATGTATGCATATGTATACATGTCAACTCCTCATTTTGGGGGATATCAGAGTAACTTGTTACAAAGACCCCCCCCCCACAATTAACTGTTTTTATGTCTTGTTACTGTTGACGCTATTCTGCCTTAGTGATGATTTCTTCTAATTCTAAGTGTTCACAGACTATTAAAAAACAAATATTCTAATCAAAATCAACTCATAGGCTTGTGATTTGGAGATAACAGTCTTTATTTGCTTTTTTTATTTTTCTGAAAATTGGGGAAACATTTGCTTGTCTCGAGTCTCGTGATACCTCTTCTGTCCCTTCTGATTTTTCATAGATCACTGACAGTGGTTCAGTAATCACATCTCCTTAGAAGAATTTCTCACACAAATTCACAATTCTTCCAGTGTTTTGGGATGTAATTCATCCCAGCTTGACTTTAACTCATTGAAGGCAGCTAAGTGCTCTCCTACTAATGCTTTACTTAGCTTTGACTTGAACTTCTCATGAACCATTTTTGTTTTCTCCTGAGCAGTTTTACTCTAGCAATAGCACAGTGCCTGGCATGTTGTAGGGACTTAATAAATGCTTGATTATTGAAAGTTATTGCTGATTCAGTGACCCATCATTTACAGACCCGCTTGTCCATCTTGGGGGGAGGTGCCACCAGTCCCCTATTTATCATTTAGTCAAGTCACCCCCTACCTGGAAATTTTCACTTGGGGAAAAAATGAAATGCAAGGGCCCAACCTCTTTTTGTGACACTGACCTATCTGAAACACCTTTATCTCATTTCAAAAGTTATCAATAAAAACCTGGTGCAATCAGCCAGTCACTGTGTTGCTGTTGCTACCTTGACATACTTAGAATAAACTCCTTTTAATTCTCTGTCCTCAATTGTGCCTCATTAATCAGGGTGAAAACCCAAACAAAACACACTGACTGATTCTCCTTAATAAGGAAAACAGAAACAAAATGAAAGTTGGATGGTCCTATCAATTTCTTTGACATTCTTCTGGCTCAGTAAGTAGCTTAAGAAGCTCCCTCCCCCCTTTTTAAAAAGTGGTCCCTTTGGTAGTCCATCATCTTTGCTTATTTTGAACTCCAGCATTCCTGGCTGTATGCTTACAAGAAAGATCACGACACTCTTTTATATTCACCCTTACCTGCTTCTTGCTCCCACTGTCTATACATGAATTGTTAATGAATTTCAGTTGGTAGCTATGTTCCTTTGGCAGTCACATCGATCTTTTTTTTTCCTCATCAGAATTGTTTTGGTCTGACTTCCCCTGTAGAACTTCAGGCAATGAGATCCTATTTATCTTTTCTCTGAACTCTATGACCCCCGAAGTTGCATGTGTCAAAGTCTTAGTATGTCAGATTTTTCTCTTTTGCGTCATGGATTCCAAGAAGTAAGGGTCCCTTCCCAGGGTTCCAAACATATCTACTTCAGCAATTAGTTCCTCTTTTCAGTCAGAATCATAGGTCCCAAATAGCAGTTCCCTTGTTGCCCCACATTTTGAAGGGTGAGATATTCCCTCTTCATCGAGGCAAGTAGAATACTTGATAGCTGGTTTGTTTTGGGAGACAGCAAGAGAGCACCCAAAGGTGTCTGAAGAGTAGAAGGTCCTCATGCCTCTGGGGTAGATTTGTGATGTCTTCCTAACTCCCTCTCTATTGCTTCTGTAGGTCCTCATGGTCTATAATTCTCCCATGCAACAAAATTGCTTTGCTTTCTCCTTCCTTGATCCTTACCTAATTGCTCTTCCTCTGGTATCTGAATTTCTTCACAAGTCAGTCCTTCTAATACACAGAACTACTTTACTGATTCTTTTACTTCTTTTGTTGTTTTATAATTGGGAAAATTCTTTAAAAGACATTCTATTAATAAGTCCCATCTCATCAAGTCTCAATGATATTGGTGAGGCAGAATGTGATCTATATCAAATCATGGATAACCAACCAATCCACAAGCATTTATCATGAAGCAATGAACCAGGAGCTGGAGAAACAAGAACAAAAAATGGAATGGTCCCTCCTCTCAAGGAGCTTACACTGAATGAAGGGAGATAAAGTATATACAGACAAATGAAAACCAAATGCAATGTAGTTTTGGGAGAAGGGTTTTAGTAGGTAGGTGATCCAGAAAGGTCTCATGTAGAAGGTGGTATCTGAGGCAAGTCTTGAAGTGAAGATTCTTTTCTGGAGGTAGGAAAACAAAGGCTAAGATAGTTCTCATCCTCAAGGAGGAGGCTGTACTCACAGGGAAGTAGGAGCCAGGAAGGGGTATTGTGGAATGGAAAGTTACTGGGGGAGTGTGAGTGAAGATCTAAGATTGACATGCAAGACTTGGCTCAAATAAGAGAGTGCATTCTAGGCACTGGGAGAGTCAGTATGTAAGCTTGGAAATGAGATAGTGTTTTATGTGAGGAGCAAGAAGTCCAATTTGGCTGGATTATAGAGAGCCAGAAGGGAAATAATATATAATGAGGCTGAGTCAGCTGGGGACAGGTTGTGTAAGGATTTGAAAGCAAAACAGTAGTTCATACTTACTAGTAGGAGCAATAGGTTACCACTGGAGTGTATTGAGTAGGGGTGTGACATCATTTACGATAGATTGGAGTAGGGAGATGCCTGAGGTAGGGAGATCAATTAGAAAGCTATTGCAATAGTTTAGGCAAGAAGCAATATGGGACTGTTCCAGTGGTGAGAAGGGGATGGATGTGAGAAATATGATAGAACAAATATAAGAATGAATGAATGGCAAAACATTAGATGCTTACTATGTGCCAAGTACTAGAGTTACAAAAATAAAAGCCAAAGAAAGTCTTTGCCCTCAAGAATTGTTACACTTATAGGGGAGGGTAGACAGGGAAGGGTATTTTGGACTGGAAAATTGCTGGGGGAAGGTGAGTGGGAATTTAAGAAAGTAGATTGACATACCTTTTCCAATAGCAGAGCAGTGGTAGTGTTAGTCAGATCTGGTTATGGTTCTAGAACTGAAAACTGTCTGGGAGAGGAGGGAAGACGGGTAGTAAAGTGAAGATGGTTGGAGTAACTGGTTTCTATAGTGGGTTACCTACCATAGGTGAAGCATTCAGACCATGAGGTCTCCAGGGCAGGAGTTTCACAGGTTCCCACATTTTAGTTCTTTAGGACATAGAGGAAATTGAAAGGAGAGATAGAAACCACCAAATTTGGTGACTGGACATGTCCTATAAAGGAAAAATCAAAAGTCTCCTCCATGATTTTAGTTAATGGAAGTATCTCCTAAATTCACCTAGAATTCAATCCTCAAAGGGAACTAAATAATTTTAGGAAAATTATTCTCCAAGGATGTGACAAAATATTAAGTGACTATTGTTGTTTGATGAAGCAAAATACTAACTGAGCTTTCTCCTAAGCACTGAAACCGTTCTTGTTGGGGAATTTGGTCTACTGTTCTGAATATCTGAACTAATTTGGAAATGTGTTACAAAAGTTTTAGAGCCATGGGATGACTATACCTGTCTATGGCTCCCTTTCTAAACAGAAGTACTTAGGTTAGGCTAATATAACAAAAATTGTTTCTGGCAGACTCGTGCCTAAAACAAAGAATGCAGAATTTTCTTCCACGTTGCTCCCTTGGAACAGCTTCCAAATATTTTGAAGGAGCAAAAGCAGGTGTGTCTGTCAACCTAGATCTAACCCAGTGTAAATGATCCAGGAACAAGAATTTTTAAAGATGATAATGGAATGAACACATCTTGGAATGTGAATTTCCCAAATAGATGGCATATGCTTGTTAAAAAAGGTCACTTTCATTGTTTGGATCTACTGTCCAACATAAGGGACTTCTCTGTGGCAATCTGCCATAGCACGAGTGAAAGGTCTCAGGCCTTCCTTCTCAAGGTTTCTAATCATCCAAGCAAAACTCTGAATGACTTTAAATAAAAACTATAGCATCGTGGACTGGGGGAGAGTTCAATGTTACACCTAGAATGACCTTATGTGTTTAATGAGGGGAATCCATGGGTACAACCCTTTATTTGGCCATCTGTCCTTCCATTCTTTGGTGTATCTGTAGGATGTCCAACCTCACAATGGTCTCCCTCTCCTACCCCTAATCTTGCCTTGTCTCCACTGTTCTCCAACAGAGCTGTCTTTGGACAATTCACTTTATCTCTGTGACCCTCAGATTCCTAATCTTGTAAAATGGACACCATCATAATTGCACTTCCTCTCGTATGGGACAATGAGGAAAATAATTTGTACGTCATAAATTTCCATGAAGAGGTGACTTGATGTCGTTATGTTACCGAGCAATTCTATCTCTCCCTTTCAGGAGAAAACTAATGACCAGCTATTTCCGCATTTATTTTTTATTAACAGTTTATTCTTTGTCATTGTTCTTACTTTCACATTACAAGTCCATATTTTTTTAAAGTCTTTTTTA
Organism: Petaurus breviceps papuanus; assembly: GCF_028583685.1. NCBI lineage: Eukaryota > Metazoa > Chordata > Mammalia > Diprotodontia > Petauridae > Petaurus > Petaurus breviceps. The sequence goes on from NW_027187287.1 coordinate 4,487,979, forward strand.
ATTTTAATTTTTGTAAAATAAATAGATAAATGAACCTTTAGGTAGGATGCTCTCTAGAGCCTTGGTTAACTTCATGATTGAATTTTCGCATCAAACCTCTGAAAATACAGCCCACGTGCACACACACACATACTTACACACGCACACACACACACAGATATACACACACATACAAACACACATACACACACTAGATGAAAGCTAACCGTAAAAGTTACTTAGTCACTCCTGGCTGTGCCAACTTGGAAAAGAGTCGGAGACTGAAGGCAAGAGGAAGAGAAAAATCTTTTTTCTCCTTCTGGTACCATATACATTTTGCCAGGTAATGGTTTTGTCTCAGAACAAAGAGAAATGCATTTTAGGTTAAAAATCTCTTGAGTTTCAACTTTGTTAGTCAGTTATTTGCAGATTAGAAGCTGTATTAACACCTAATGGTGGGTCCCCCTTCAGGACTTTCTCTGAACCTCCCAGAGTTCAGTAGAGGCTGGTTGGTTCAATGCTAAATTTGGACACAATAAATAAAGACATGCATATTAGCCTGATAGACACATCATCCCCACAGGCTACCAATAGTCTACCAGCTACTGCTAATGCAATCATCTACATTTATATAAAGTTCCACAATGGTTTACTATTTGTCCTTCTCTAGCCATAGAGGGGAGTGGGGAGCCCTACTGCCCTATAGCTCTTTTCATACCATAATGATTTTATCCAAGCTGATCTAGTCATTCCTGCAGAAGGCCAAGGTAGTTAGTCAGGAGGATGAACTGGATTCTGGGTGGGGAGGCAGTCTCCCTCACCACGAATTTCAGCATCAACATCTTACAATGACTTTTCTTTTAGTAGGTACATATTTATTACAGAGTGGCTAGAAGGGGCAATTCATTTGGCCTGCACCTCCTCAGGAGAGCCCTTACAGCCAACTAACCAAGGGGCAACCCAAGACAAGGAATTTCCCTGGCATTTTACCTATGACAATAGAGTCATAACTCCATCAGACAGAAGCCTGCAAGTGAGGTTGAACTGCCTTCCATAATAAAGAGAACAAAAATATTTCATCACTTTTTGTTTTACCACTATTATTGGCCTCATTATTGGCAGAATTAATTAGGCCACTACATTAGCCTATAATAATCGTGATACCCAAAGAAAAATGGAAAAAAAAATGTTTTTCAAAATATCATCATTGTGGTTAAAGTCTGGCAAATGCCATTTTTGTTCTCAAACACTGCTTAAGATTACATTCTTCTGGCATCTAACAGGGGAAAAAATTATCTTTATACCTCCTGTATCTCTTTCACTCAGGCTGCTCACACAACACACACACACACACACACACACACACACACACACACACACACACCCTACACACCTATACCCTAAAGTAATCACTGGGGAAGTCTCTTTTGCCTTACAGACTGCAAGATGCATATCTTAGTTATACCAGGATATGGCAGGAAAGGACCAGGAACAAGGGAATGTGTTGTCCTGGAAAAAACTACCCATCATTGACCCACTGTGACTCAAGAGTACAGTTGCTCTTCTATTCTTGTACACATAAGCATGCACATGTGGGCACACAAGCTGACAGGCATGCTCCTGGGCATATAATTACCGAGCCTGCCAGTAATCTGAATATTAGCACTTCTGCAAGAAATGAAACCCGGCGGTTTAAGGCAGCAGCTATAACAACCAAGGGGTTCTATCATCTGTCCAGAGCCAGCAAAGCACCTTGTGCTGATGGGATCTGTTTGTGTGAGGAAGGAGAACAACTTAAAAAATAAACAGAGTCAAAATAGGGCTGACAGGAAGAAGGTGAAGGTGAACAATCTTGTCCCTCATCACTCCCACACAGGCACTATCAACCAGGGAAAGTCTTTCAATCACTCATCATCCCCATTTCCTTACATTAAGGTTGCCTTGCTTGGGGTTCCCATTCATATGCACAGTTCAAGTAGGATGTTTCCACTTGATCCTTTCCTTGGTCTTTCCTACCTCCCACCCTCAAACATTCTCAGTAAGCTGAGCACATTCCTGACTCTGTGTAGGAAGGGAGAGAAACGGGGAGAAGCTGCGTGGATGGCTCATTCTCGCCTCGCTTCATCACAACTGCCCAGTATCTGGGGCTCATTCCACAGATGGCCACATCAGGCATTATTGTCTGCAGAGACAGATGGGGGGCATGCTTGCTCTTCCCTGCATGTAAGCCCTTGGCCAGTCTGGACTTCTGTCTTTCAGCTATTTGCTAGTTAAAATTCTGGCAAAATAAAAATACACAAAACTAATGGGATCTTCTCCCTCCCCACCCTAAAAAACCCAAACACAACAACAAAAAACCTCAACCAAAATGGTAACAAAAACAAAACAGGTGTGCTTTGTTCAAGTCCTTCAAGCCCAGAAGTTGTGTTCTTAGCAGAGAAGCAACCATCGAAAACAAGAAGAAAAATCCCCTTCCTTTCCTGTACTTTCTAGACATATTATAGCAAAAACAAAAGAAAGCAGGCAACTTGTCTCTCCTCAAATCATCAGTAGCTAAGTCAGAAGAAAAAATGTTCAAGTTACAGGTTGCATCAGCAGCCAACACTAAACATTCAAGTCGATCATTTCACTATGTACATGACAGGAGAGATACAGCCCTGCCTGGGAGGACTTCCCCGTCTCTGAGGAGGCTGCAGGTTCCTGTTATCTGATGCGCTTCTCCACGGAGTACACAGAGATGTAGTAGTCATTGCTTCCAACCGCCAAATGAGGCTGCAGAAGGGAAAGCAAACGAGAGAGAGAGGAATAAACAGCTTGTTCAGCCCACGCTTTCACACAAGGACCCATGCACAGAGACACAGAGGATGAAAAAGCTATGGGCAGCAATATGCAAATCACTTATAAAGTCATCTGGCTATCTTGATCCTAAATGGATCTAAGAAGGTGCAAATTGCAATGGTGTGCACAGTCTGTCTTTCGCCTAAGGGTTTTCATTAATCCTACTGTACACATTGCTATTCCAGGCAGGCCCAGAAATGATGGTGGCTATTAGCTGCCAGCTTGTAGCTGGGACAATGCATTACCTCTCTTCCATTATGGGGAATTTGCATATTATCCATAGTGCCTAGCATTTTTCTTTCTAGGCTAATCCTATGGGGACAAATTCTGTGCCTTTCATCCAATACATTTCAGCAGAAATCTTGGGGTCTAGAATACTCCATAACATTTTCTTCTTTATTTTTTTCTTTTTAGAGGGGGGAAGGCAGGGCTATTGGGGTTAAGTGACTTGCCCAAGGTCACATGGCTAGTAAGTGTTAAGTGTCTGAGGCTGCATCTGAACTCAGGTCCTCCTGATTCCAGGGCCAGTGCTCTATTTACTGTGCCACCTAGCCATCACCTCTATAACATTTTCAAAATATTATAACAGCATTTTAATACAATTAATTTTCTTTGTAATACTTATGCATTTTATTTTTGCATTTAATAACATATTCTGAGAAGGGGTCCATCAGCTTCACCAGACTGTCCAAGGAACACAAAAATGGTTAAAAACTCCTGAGTTTGAGTTTCAGCCTGGAAGAAGGTTAATTAAAAAAAAAAATACAGCACATGACTACATGAATGGTTTATTATTAGTGGCAAGGCTAGACATCATTAACTCTACAGATTTTGTTAGGCTGCTTTTGTAAGGAGAAAGTGGGAGCAGGAAGATAGTGTAATATCATTGCTCACTGAAGGGTATTGGTTTCATTTCATGAGAAGGTCAAATGAAGCTGATTTTTCTGCTTTTGAACCTATGTTCAAGGTCAATATATTAATGATAGTGTCTGTCCTGAAGAGCTCCACGGACTCTCTTTTATTCAGCAGTATAGTCAGCATCCTAGGATTCTCTGGAGGTAAATGGGGGCAGGAGAATATAGGCACAGTTCATTTATTCATGAACTGGGGTCTACTGGCCCCCAGAACTCAGGTGAGTGAGACTGGGGTTACCCAAGGAACAAAGGTGAACAGATGCTGCTGCTTAGTACAGGGAGACAGGTGTTAGTTCCACCCAGGGGGTCAGCCAAGTCCAGTTTAACAAAGCAAAGCATTCACTTAACCACAGAAATCCTGATGCAAGGATACAGACCCAGTGCGGGTGGAAAGCCAAGCAGCTGATGGCTCCAACTCTCTGTCCCATAAACCCGTCATAGTATTTGATGTTGTTGATCAGCTCTCCATTCCCATTGTAGATAGCAGTGAACTGATTCATTGAGCCACTGAAGGGCAGGAAGGAGAGAACATGTGTAAGTCAAGACTGTTTATTTTTTTGCACATGCATGCATGTGTGTGTGGGAGTGGGGTGGGGTGTGAAATAGGAGAAAAAGGGATCTAAATAAAATTATTTTCCTCCATGCCTTGCTTCAGGCACTCCTAAAAATGGGGTTTGTCTCTAAAACTGGGCAGAAGGGGTGAACAGTAATGCAGACAAATAGATCTTCTCTTCAATTCACTTAGAGAGTGCTGGAAAAGATATACTGCTGGGCCAGGATTAAAACTGTTTTCCCCTAGAATAACACTGTTCATCAGTACAGAAGGCCAGGAGATAGATTTTTCTTGTGTCCTTCATAATATGGATGCTGAGGTGCAGCAATCTCTCTTTAGAGATGGACCCTTCTGCCTCTCTTTGATACCTTGGGAACTTTTGAATAAGATATGTAAGGGCCTCAGATACAATTTCAGTGGATGAGGGACAAAACCAGAGAAAGGGAAAACTAGGGCCAGGTACTCACTGATGCCTCAGAAACTACTATCCCCCACTCACCTATCCTAAGCTAGGGTAGAGGCATTTGGTTGCTGTCTTTGTCATCTATCATTTCTTTCTTCTCACCTTTGAGTTCCTTAACTCTGAGGATGCTGGAATTCCTAAAGCTTTCGTAGGGCAACAGGAAAGTAGAGACTTTATGTTCTTGGTGATGCTATAAACATTTTCTTCCTAGTGCAACAGCTATTTACACTGAGGCAAGGAAGGTGGATCGCAAGATCCCTAGGAGTTCTGCATCTTCTTTATGGATGATAAAGTGGGACACAAGGACTTGTCTTTCTCTTTCTCTTGGGGACTTAACAGTGTGGGAGTATGTGGAGCGGGGACGGGAGATGACAACACTTTTCTCTCTCTCTCTTGAACTGAAGGAGGATTGTTGGGGAGGGAAGAGAGAAGACTGGCACCTACCATGCAAACAAATTTGCCTGCGGGTGAATGTCGAGGGCCGTCAGTCCTTTCACTATTTGGAGGGCATTCACAGACTCAGGCATTCTGGGGTCGAAGAAGCGTACATCTCCATTGACACTGCCAAGAGGGGACATTTTCAATCATAATGATTTGGACCAGTCTGATGGAAGGGATCTTCTTGACAATGGCGCAGACTATGGGTACCTTTCTGGGCCAGGACACTTCCCCAAGTGCTAAGAGTCAGGACTGTAGGGATTCAATCTCAAACCTGGAGTAAGACCCTTTATTCTGGCACTTTATTCTGGTACATGAAAAAAGACTTTGATTCTCTATTTACATAAATATTGCACAAGGCCAAAATATCCTGGACTCTGAATGATAGTCAATTAAATAACAAGGAAAATCTGGCATTCTTTTAAATGCCACTCATTTTGGAAGCCAGGGTTGTGTGAATTGCTAATTTTCTTTCCTTCTTGTTTAAGAGAAAGAGGTGTGGGGTAGCTAGGGATTGGCAACTGTCATTGCCCATTCTAGAAAGTATGAATCCTCTCTGGTTCTGGAAAAAATACCAAATAAGGAGAGCATGGATTATTTCTTCTCTATTTTGTCAGGCAGATTAGATTCCATAGGATTGGGAGCAATGACACAATGACAGCACACATCTGACAGCTATGGTGTTAAGCCCCCTTTCCAATATAGGAGAGTTTTAATACCCACCCGTCTTCCACAAATAAGAAGAAAAGAACAGCTCTGTGAAGAAGGTGTTGTGGCTTTGTGACAGTAAATTACATTCTGCTGTCCCTTTAATGGGCAAATAAATATTCACTACTCTCAGCACAGTATTTACCAAGCAACAGACGTGGATTTATGAGCAGAAAATTGCTAGATACTGAAGTAACCCAACACAGCAATACGCTCAGCAGATATGGGCTGCTCCTTCTTCTCCCCTTATAGTCTGTCTGCCTGATGTGTGGAAGGGAAGAAAGGCGACTTTTGGAAAAGAGGGGGGCAAATGCTGTGTAGAAGGCATTTCACCTGCTCCTTTGGGGTGTTTCCCCATTTTGTTCCTGTTTGCAATGAAGGTTAGCCAAGGAAAATGCCCTGAGAATTCGACAAGCAAGGCCAGTCAGGCTGGACAACAGAGGCATATTTTCTCACTAACCTCCTGCCCTCGTCAGTGACTCTTTGGCTGGTCCCAGGCAGAAGTTAATGACTGCCCTGAAATGCCAAAATGAAGTGCTATCATTTCCTGGCTGCTTAAATATAAGACACATATTTTTAATGGAGAGGAAAATAATGTTTTTACAGCAAAATGTCTCATAAATATTCCACCCTCATTACCTGACGCTCATGATGTGGCCCTCGGGATGCTTCTGGAGGTGTGCTTTCACCACCCAGGCAGTGTGCTCACGGTAGGTCATAACTCGGCTAGAGAAAAAGAGAAGGTGAATTCTTGACATTCAATTAGTGACTGGAAAACCTGGGCACAGCTCTTAGACTCGTGGTTCTTGGTCTTGATGGGTACAATGAAGGGGCTATCATGAAAAAAAACGAGTATTTTTTCTTACCACAAGTTTGGGAGCTGGCTGGTAAAATGCTATGTAGGAGAAAAACACATCTCTACTTTCCCTTGTTTCTCAAGGTGCTGGAACTAAAATGACATGAAATTTTGGGCAGTTCCCTGCACCTTAACTCTGTTTTGAGGGTAATGGAGCAATCAATCAGAAAGGAAGGAAATAATAAATGCTTAAGCACCTACTATGTATCAACCTCTGTGCTAAGCACAGAGCACTGTACAGATATCTCATTTGGTCCTTGCAACAACCCTGGGTGTGATTATTATCCCCATTTTGCTGTGAGTAAAGTGAGGCAGGCAGTGGTTAAGTGATTTACACAGGGTCACATAGGTAGGCCTGGGTGGTCTTTGGGGTAATCAATAACTATTGAAATTTTCAGGGGAGAAAGAAGGACCAGAAATACCCTAATACTACCTTGTAATTTTGCCTTATGGGTATTTGGTGGGTCTGTCATGGGGACAGTGTCCCAATACTAATTTCAAGTCCTTTTCTCTTGCAAAAATTGTAGGTCAAGGAAGAAGCAGTAAAATCCCATATCCCACTTTCTCCTTCAGTGTTTCCTCTAAGTTATCTGTTCCATTTGAGTCTGGTGCTGAGGGGCCTTATACTTCTACAGTATCTTTCTCCTAAAAACCTTCAAATGCTTCTAAAAACCTTCTCCTAAAAACCTTCAAATACACCTGTGTATATGTGTGTGTGTGCACATGTTAACACACACACAATCTCAGTATCAAATTTCTTCTCACATACATGCCTCTAGAACAACGAAGAGCAGGAATGAAGTTCTGTGAAACTGAGATATATAAGTGACATGTCATTAGTGAGACAGGACTAGAACCTAGGTCTTCTGACTTGGAACTTTGACCACTAAGTCTGTTTGCTTATAGTCAGTAGATGGAAATGTCACAGATTTATTGCAAAGGTTGTGGCTGTGTCTGTCCATTATAGGGGCAGGCAGTATTTTTCTTGTGTTGAGAATCTTACGAATGGAGAAGAATCTAGGGTGACCTAATGAGATTCCTGTTTCTTTTTAAACTTTTTTTTCTTAGCCTTATCCAAGACTAAATGGCTCCCAGTGGAAAAGTATAAAAGTGCACATTTTTCAGTAGACTACTGAGTCAATGCTTGATTTTTTTGTTTGTTTTTTGGAGGGGCAACTGGGGTTAAGTGACTTGCCCAAGGTCACGCTGCTAGTAAGTGTTAAGTGTCTGAGGCCGGATTTGAACTTAGGTCCTCCTGACTCCAGGGCCCACACTCTATTCACTGTGCCACCGAGCTGCCCCTTGATTGTTTTTCAAAGTAATTCTGATCCAGCTTTATGCTGGATGATCACTCACCCACTGCCAAACTCAGTCAAGCAATTTTGGTCCTGTTCCCAATAAATTTGGCTTCTACCTCATTGACAGTGTGACCCTAGCAAAGTCATTTAATCGCTTTGGGTCTGAGATTCCTAAACTATAAAATGAGACAATTGGTCTAGCTGGTCTCTAATATCACTACCAATTGATCTCTTTGATTTTCTGATTACACAGTCATTCCTTCATTTAACTATTTATTGAGCACGTATGTATGGTAAGCATTGCAAGAGACAAAAGAAATGTAAGATAGTTTCTGCTTTTAAGGAACTTTTACTCTTCAGAGAGAGTTAGGGGGACAAAATCTATATATGAAAAATATGTAAATACTTGTTCAATTCAATACATGATGAAATGTAAAGTTCTGTAGAACAAGAGAGGAAAGAGAAACCACTGGATTCCTGGATGAGGTAGGACTTTAGCTGAGCTTTGGATGGTAGGTAGATAGAATGTGGTGAGGCAGAGATGAAGGTGAAAGCATGTGAACACAACATGGACAAAGGCTCAGAAGTGACAATGAACACAGCATTTTGTTGAGAAAGAGTTTTGGTTTGGTCTGAGTAGAATTTTCATGACTGACAGTCAGTCATAGCAGGGAAGTTGGGAAGGATCTGGAAGATCAGACTGAGGTATTTACTTGTGGGGAAAGGGAGGGAATCACTGAAATTCTGGGGCAGAGAGGCAATACATGCTCAAAATATGAAGTGGAACAATACTTTTCATTAAACATCTATGAAACTTTTACTAGACACGATGAATAGACAAAAAGGAAACAGTCCCAGCCCTCAGGGAGCTTACGTTCTTGGGGGGAGGGGGTTGTGGAAGACACAATATTTACACAAATAAGCTGAGGACAAAGAAAACTGAGGAGGGGAGAGAGGGGGAGAAAGGGGAGACAGAGAGAGACAGAGACAGAGGGAGAGAGAGTGAGAGAGAACAAGAACTAGCAAGCTCACTGGGGTGGCATCTAAGTGGAGCCTTGAAGAAACTGCCCAAAGAGGTGGGAAGTTAGTAGGAATTAGAGATTCTAGACATGAGTGATGAATGCTTATGTGAAGATGGCGAGCAGACCAGAGAAGTGCTGGCTTCTGGAAATAACCAGCAAGCTAGTTTGGATAGAACATAAAGTTCATGAAGGTGAGTGATTAATCTGGAAAGGTAAGTGTGAAAGGCTTTACCTGCCAGGCTGAGGCATTTGTATTTTATTCTAGAGGAAAGATAGGGGTCACCGAAGGTTTTTCGTTTTTTTTTTTTTTAAATCAGAGAAGTGAAATGGTCAGACTTTTCCTTGCTTTAGAAGCCAAGATTAGTGATTTTATGTTATATCTATACACTGAAATACCAGGCAATAATAAAAATGCTGATTACTTGAAGGTTAAAAAAATTAAATGCCATCTTCATTCTTTATATCTGCCTTTGATTAGTCATTCAATTTGTCAATAAGTATTTATTAAGTGCCTGCTTCATGCCAGGCATTGTGCTAAATGCTGGGGACACAAAGAAAGGCAACAGAGGTTCCTGCCCTCCAGGAGCTCGCAATCTAAGGCGAGAACGACATGCAACGAAGGGGAGGGCACTAGAAAACTTACCTGCGGAAGGTGAGATTTAAGCTGGGACTTGAAGCCAGGGAAACCAGGGAGCAGAGATGAGGAGAGAGGGCATTGCAGGCACGGAGGACAGCCAGTATCACTGGACTCAACAGTGTGGTGGGGGTGGAAGGTGTTGTAAGGCATAAGAAGACTGGAAAGGCAGGGAGGGACTATGCTATAAATATATTTGTACACCAGAGAATTTTTTTATTTGATAAGGGAGATGATGGGGAGCTGTGAAGCTTACTGAATATGGAGATGGCAAGGTCAGGTATGCACTTTAGGAAAGTCACTTTGGTGGCTGAATGGAGAATGGACTGCAGTGAACAGACCTGTGGTAGGGAGGCCATCCAGAAGGCTATTGTAATAGTCCAGGCAAGAGCTGATGAGGGCCTGTACTAGGGTGGTGGCAGTGTCAGAGAAGAGAAGGGAACATATTTGAAAGATGTTGTGAAGGTGAAATCAGCAGCCCTTGGCAACAGACTGGAGATGGGGATGAGTGATAGTGAGGAGCTGAGAATGACAGCCATTTGCAAACCTGGAGAACTGAGAGGATGGTGGCGCCCTTGACAGTAACAGGGAAGACTGGAAGAGGGGAGAATTTAAGGAGAAAGATGATGAATTCGTTTTGGACATGATGCCTTAGAATTAACCATCCAGTTTGAGATGTCTGAAAGGCAGTTGGAGATGTGAGCCTGGAGGCCTGCAGAGATTAGATCTAGTGGATTTAAGAATCCTCAGCATGGAGATGAGAACAGAATCCATGGAAACTGACAGGATTACCAAGAGAAGCAGTTTAGAGGGAAAAGAGAAGAGAGTCCAGAAGGGAGCGAGCCCTGTGGGACACCCACGTGGGTCTGACCCGGGTGAAGATCCAGCAGAGGAGACTCAGGAAAGAGTGTCATGCCAAATGCCTAGAGAAGCTGGTATATTCTAGAAGAGGGTGACTGATAGTGGCAAAGGCTGGGTCAAGAAGGCTGAAGATGGAGACAAGGTCATTGTGTTTAACAATTAAAGAGATCACTGGTTATTTTGGAAAAAGCAATTTCTGTTGAGTGATGAAGTTGGAAGGCGGTGGAGAGTTAAGAAGAGAGTGGGAGAGGGGAGGCCAGGTGGCTCAGGGAGTAGGAGCGCCGGCCCCAGAGTCGGGATGACCTGGATCAAATCCGGGCTCAGACACTCAGCACCACACCCAGAAATAACTGGCCGTGTAACCTTGAGCAAGTTACTTAACCCCGATTGCTTAAAAAAAAAAAAAGAAGAGAGTGAGAGGAGAGGAAGAGGAAGCACCCATTGTAGACTGCTTTCTCAAGGAGCTTGGAAGTATCCACAGAAAGGGAGAGACTGAAGATAAGTGAGAGAGTGGGAATGATAGAGGGAGCAATCTACAAGGATGGAACGGGATCCATTGTGCAGGTAGAGGGGTCATTTTGTGCGAGAGAGGGATGAAGGAGGAAATACTGGCAGAAGATATTTTGTCTGTATGTGAGATATGGGTGGCAGGGGAAGAACTCTTTGTGCATGGCCTCAATTTTTTTGGTGAAATATGAGGCAAGATTCTTAGCTGAGAGGGTGAGGAGAGGGGGAACCATGGGAGTTTGAGGAGGGATGAGAAGGTTTGGAAGAGACACTGTGGAAAGTGGGATATTGAGTTGATAAGGGAGGTACAGTAGGATTGCCTAGCAGCAGTGAGAGCCCAGTTGGAGTTGTGTAACATAAATTTGCAGGGGACCCGGTCAGAATGGTCATGTGATTTCCTGCACCTTTATTCAGCAGCACATGTATAGGAATGAAGGCAGCAGATAGTGGGAGTGATACAAGGCTGGGGCTTGCCCGGGTATGATCCATGATACGTTAAGGAGGCCAGGGAATCAAGAGACAAGGACAGTATAGAATCGACCTGGTTCACCAAGGGCTTAGGATAGAGAAAAGAGGAGAGAGTGGTTAACAAAAGAGTGATGGCTGGGGAGAGAACTGAGGGGTCTAGAGACTGGAGGGTCACCTTTGGTTCTGATGTTTGGCTCAGAGTTTGCCAGCAAGTGTCTGCGTAGGTCCAAGAGGCTGTGATGTGGCAAAGGTTTCTGGCGGCCCTTGCCATTCTTTCTTAGCTTTCCTAAGGGCGGCTCCTCAATCAGGCAGTGTAACAAAAAGTGAGAGCAGCAGTTTTACTGTTCTTTTCTTGCTCCCTGTGCAGAGTACCATAAGACGAACCATCTCACCCACCACACATTCATGCTAATTTCAAGATGATCTTCCCTTGGAAACCTGTTGATTCATCTCCTACTGATAACTTGGCCCATCTTCAAATTGGCTTCAGTCTACTCTATCTCAAAATTCCCCTTTATTTGGCACTGCTCTTCCTTCTAGCTCCTGTCCAGACTTGGTTTGTCCTTCCTGTCACCACCTAACTTCTTGAATGTGCCTATTACCTCTAGGCTCAAATACAAAAATCCCTGGCTGGATTTGAAAGCTCTCCACTACTCAGTACCAACTTATCCAACCTCACTTTATCATACATTACTCTCCTCCATGTTCTCTAACGTTCAGTTTCACAATAAACTCTCTCTCTCTCTCATCTCCATGTCTTGGCAAAGCCTGCTCCCCAAGTCTAGAATGCACTTCCTTCTCTTAGGATTTGTAATTTCTTAATGTCACATTCTACATGAACACTTTCCTAATCCTCCCATTTGCTAGTACCTTTCTCCAAAAATACTTCTTATTAAATTTTTTGGAAATAGAGGCGGTTTCTTTTTTTTCCTTGTTTTTTGTGTCCCCAAAACCTAGCACAGTGCTTGGGACAGTGGGTGGGTTGCCCACTTCACTGACTGATTGGCATACCCACCCTATGCCTGGCTAATCAATCAATCAAACTTTTATTAAGCACCTACTATGTACTAGGCACTGTATTAGGCATTGAGGATATGAACATAAAGAATGAAACAATACCTTTTCATAAGGATCTTACATTCTAACAAGATTCAAGGACACATAAAAGTACATAGAAAATTAATGTAAAGAGAGTAAAGACAGAGTCATTAATCATAAAGTAGTTTGGCCTAGGGGATAGAGTTCTGGGTCTGGAATAAGGAAGACCTGAGTTCAAATCCAGTCTGAGACACTTCCTAACTGTGTGGCCCTGGGCAAATTGCTTAACTTCTGTTTGCCTTAATCCACTGCAGAAGGAAATGACAAAGCACTCCAGCATCTTTGCCAAGAAAATGCCATGAAGAGCATGGTTCATGAGGTCACGAAGAGTCGGACAGGAGTGAACAGCGTGTTTGGGAAGGAGGGATGGAGGGATAAGAATAGGTATCGTGAAGAAGGTGGTGCTTGCACTAATTTTAATTAGTCCAGCCCAAAGTTCTCTTTCCAATTGCATATACAGTCACTCTCATGTCCACCTGGACTCTTCAGATAACTCTCCATTTTCCATCTGCAGCTCTACTTGGTTTGAACTCCTAGGAACATGATGCCCCTAAACCAAGCACGTTCTAGTGAAGCTCCCATCCCCCACTTTCCAGCTTCCTTTTGTGTCTGGTTTTCTCCTGTTAGACTGGTAAGCCCCTTGAAAGCAGGGACTGCCTTTCTTGTTCTTATTTGTGGCCCCAGTACCTAGAGCAGTGCCTGGCATGCAGTAGGTGTCTAATAAATGTTTACTGAAATGAATTACTGAATGCCTCATGGTTTAGCACTTAAGTGTTATGTTGTTGTATCTCTTTCCAGCTGGATCATAAAGTTCCCACAAGGCAAGCATGAAGTCTGCCTTATGTTTCTTCTACAGGGGTTTCCTCATTTCACTGCATCTTCTCTACCACAGATTGTAGGGATCTTTTGTTCCTCATTTTGCCTCTTCTCTCCATTGTCCCATTCACTTCCTAACTTGTATCATGCTTCTCTGTGTAATGACATGTTGGGTACATACCCCGATGAGAAGGTAAGTTCCTAGAGGGAAGGAACTCTTTTCTTGGTATCTGTGTATTCTTACAGTTGAGCACATGATAGGTTCTTAATAAATGCCTTCAAGTGAATTTTGAGTTGAAGATCTTATAGCTTCTACAAGATTTTTCAGTCTAACATTTATGGCCAGATACTCCAGAGTTGTACTGCAAGGGCTGTGTTCCATTTGCAGAACTTTGCGAAGAAGTGTATGATGTCCCTTTCAGTGGGAGGAGGGAAAGAACAGCAGACTGAGCACTTGAAGTTCTGACCAGCAACCTCTCAGACAGGGAATCTACGTGGCCAGTTTTCTGAACTGTCCTGTCTTTCTAAATGCTCCATTTTAGCATCTTTGGGAGCTGTGAAGTGAGTACCTGAGGACAGCAGGCCCTAGAAATACAAAAGAAACATGCCACTGAACTGACCGAGTTTCCATGGTACCAGTTGGGAGTGAGCCTAGCAGGAAAAAACCCCTAACAGCTGAGGGCAGGAGAGTGGGCAGGCTGTGGTGAGTTACCATTCACTGAGTGCCATCCTCCTGTCATAGACCCGAATGGAACCATCGCCAAGGCCAGCCACAATGAGTGAGCGGTGAGAGTCACAGGAGAGGCTTGTCACACAGCTGTCTGCACCCGTAGGGATATCCTAAGGAACAAAAAGAGAGATCACAATGTAGACAACTACAGAGCATCTAAGTAGAGTCCTTGCATAAGCAGTATTACCAGGGGCTTCTTGAGAATGCTGAAGGAGCTATCTGATTAATCCCCTATCAGTCTTTCCAAAAATAACATGTATTTATTGACTGAAACCCCTCTCCCTCCCCTGTTGTGTGAAATTCGGGGATGTAATGTCCATCCAGAGAGGTCTTGAGGAGCCTAGGAGTAGAAGGGAAAAGTAAGAAAACTCTTAAGAGCACAAAGGCACTCGTCCCCACAGTATGAAAGATAGGTCAATTGTACTTCAGCTCCACCAGTCTGGAAAAGAAAAGCTATGAACATGCATCTCCCAGGAGACCATGAAGCTCACAGACACAATCTAGCAATGACTGTCTTTCAGGTCCAATTAAACTTTCTAACAACATATTACCCCCTTCCTAAAAAGAAAGACAAAGCACATTTGCAGGGAAGAAGCCTTGTTATCTCCTCTTAAAACTTCTAATTAGTTAAGGAAAATCTCCAGGAGGAATTTTCCTTCCTATAAAGCATTCCTCCCCCTCCCTTCCTGATGGTCATAAATGCTGCTGGAAGGGCAGGAGTGGTGATAAATGCTTGATAGGAAAGAGCAGAAGACAAAAAAAAATGAGCCACAAGAGAGAAAAATGCTTTCAGTAATATAAAAAGATTTTGCAACTAACAGATATATAGAAAAAGAAATCTAACATATATGAAAAGCAAGAGATAGGAGCTCCCATTTTTTTAATGCATCAAACCTGAGTACAGATCTGTAATTAGCATCCTTATATCTCTATGAAAGAAAATACTACCAGGGGATAGGAAGGGAAAACTCAAACAGATAAAATCATCAATTGGTTGAGGAAGGCTTTCTGTTTCTCGATCTGTTCTATGCCTTAGCAGAGGCCTTTCAAACAAAGCTGAAATGGAACTTCTAGGGAAGTCAAGTCTCTCTGTGGATGAGGTCTACTTCCTCAGTATAGGAATTGTATTTTACTAAGAAAAAAAAATCTGTCATTTCAAGGGAACATTTACCTAACGGGAATAACAACTTCTCCAGAAAAAGATGCCAATTAGAGATGTGCAGCTCCACTGGCAGTGATTTAATAACAAGAGGGAGTGTGAAACAAAAGATGATAAGCTCCAAAATAGAAGGTCAAAGGTGTCCAGAGGATGAGAATGCAGAGTGTAAAGGTGGTGCTGTGGCCCCAGTGCCCTAGGTGGTAGTTCTGTGGGCTGCAGCTCCCCACCAGGTGCACATGTGGCCACCAATGAGAATGTTGCCTGCTGCAGAAAGGAAATAACGGTAAGGAAGAAAAATAGTTTTAATTTAACAGCTACAAAAGGAAGGGCAGCTTCTAACAACTGGAAAATAATCAGGCCCTCCTCACATTGCATTAGCTCACTTCACACCTCCATTCTATTTTGGTTTTGGGAGCACATGCGCTATACCCGTTCCTCTCTGACAATGTCAGGGTTTTGTCTAATCAAACATCTTAGCTGGGGATCCAAGCTGGTCAAGGATGTAAGTTGAGAATGCCTGGAAAACAACTATTTTCCCCTAGGAAAAAAATCTCGTCCTCAGAAAAATTCTCATCTCATGGAGTTCTGGGGACAAAGGAAACCCTTGCAACCCTAAAGCCATCAAAAGCACTATTCTAAGAGCAGCATCTGGCTCCCCTCCCTCCACTGCTTCTGACCAGACCTGCACTAACTCTCTTCCCTCCCTTCTTGGCTCTCTGTCAACTTTCCAGGGTGTCTTGAGCAAAACTAATTTACTTCTCTCTCTCTCTTTCTATCTCTCTCTATTAAAACTGAAAATAAAAAATGTTTTCAGAAGCACACAGTCGAATAATTAATCATTCTAATTTAAAATATTTTCACCCTACTGATTTCTGATGTTCCCTAATTTACACAGATAAAATAATATTTGGAAATAATTAGGATTAGCATAGGCTTAATTATGCTGCAATGCAGGGTCAAAGTGTCATAATTAATGTTCATCCAGGGGTAATTAATTTCTAAAAGCTTTGAAGTCTAGCCTTCATTTGTCCCCAGTAGTGAAGGCTTTCTTCCTGCAGAAGTTGACTCCTCCCCTGAAATAATTTAAGTTTTACCACAACTCCCTTTTGGTGATCATACATTGCTTGGAAGAGTAGAAACTATTTCTCTATAATCACAAATAGAAGAGGGACCTTAAGAAAGATTTGAAGGTAGAGTTGAACTTTTGGGAAAAAAAGAAGAAAATTGAGAAAATGATCCACATTATCTGTGAGGTACAGTGGAAAGAAGGCTGGATTTGGAAAGAGAGGATCTGAGTTCAAATCCTGATTCTAAGGCTAATTACTTATATGACTTTAGGAAAGTTACATACACTTCCTAGGCCTCACTTTTCCTCAACTATAAAATGGGGGAGTGGGACGAGACGACCTTGAAGGTTCCTTCCAGATCTGGATCTATGATTCTACAACCAATGACCTAACACCCTGAATCTGAAACATTTTAGGAAAATAGCTGATAGAATGTCTTTGGCAGCACTGGAATTGGGAAAAATACCAGGGTTCTAAAAGAATGGCAATAAGAGGAGGCTGACATGCTCCACGAGCAGAGACAAGCACAGCATTCTTTACCTGCACTTTCATCTCTCTATCTGTGTCCCAGATTCGGATAATCCGTACATCTCCTGAGGTCATGAGGAGGCCGGTCTCTTGCTCCCAATCCACCACCATACCTGCTCCTAAATAGAAACAAAGAGTAAGTATGCGTTACATGGAGAATTCACTGAGCACTGATTTGGAGAATCATAGGTGAAAGCAAGCCTTGGGAAGGCAATTAGGGCATTTAGTCAAACATTTCCAGAAACCTCATGAACTAAGACAAAATTTATTTTCTGAGTTCAGGATCTAGATCCCAAAGAAGGGCAAACATACCCTTTTATTTGTTATTTATAAAATTTATAAAAGTTTGGACTCCCATAATGAACATATCAACAAGTCAACAAGTACTTATTAAATGCTAACTGTGTACCAGGCACTGTGCTAAGTGCTAGAACTGTTTGGGGTAAAGAGCCTAAGACAGAAAAAAAAAAATAGAATGACTTTGCTAGACTTTCAGGTTCAAGGAAGTCCTAGAAGAAATGAACTGGTTTAAGAGACAGGAGATAGCAACCTCATATTTGATACTTTGATGGACCTGAGATCTTAAGGAGATGGGGTCTTCCTCTAATGGCATGGATCATATTCCATCCATGTCTTCTCAGTAGGTGATCCTTAAGTCCATTTTCTTCCGAAGTCCTACACTGTGGGCTTACCCGGCATGTTGGGGCTTTTCCTCTAGATCTCTTGACAATCATAGCTACTACTGTAATACATCATCTGTCCCATCAGTTATCATTCTCTTTGGGCTCATGACTGACCTGCTTTCTTTTCTGGTCATACATTTTTTCTTGGATAATGATTTTTATACCACTTCTCTTACATAGCTCTTTGTTAGTAATATGTTGCTGCCTAGTCTCAATCATGCCAGCCTAAACAAAGTAACACACAGGTCCTCCATTTTCATGGAGCCATGGTTTGGCTGGTTTGATAACTCAAGAAAATATTACCAAACACTCAGCAAATGGACTGTTGTGTGTGAATAAACATTTAAATACTGCATATTTCTTCTGAAGTATCTGATCTCATAGAATGGAACAATTCCTAATTACCGCCTTCCCCCAACTCCCTACAATTATAAGGGAACTTGTTGAGGCAGCAATTGGACTTACTCTCTTTTAGCTCTCCAGAAAAAAATCCTCTAGAATGGAATTTCAACTTTTGTGGGTAATCAAATGAAGGACCAACAAGGATTCATTAAGTATCTACTATGTGTCAGATACTGTGTTGGGTGCTGGACACACATATATCCACACACACATTTTTGAGATGGTCTATCCCCTCAAGGAACTTATATTTTACTAGAGGATTATAATATGCTCATACAGTAAATGTAGCCAGTTTGCCTGGAGAGTAGTGTGTTAGGTGGAGTAATGCATAATTAGCCTGAAAGCCTGATGGCTAGCAAGCCAGCTTTCAATGGACCTTAAAAGAATTTTAAATGCTAAAGCTAGGAGACTGGATTTTTAACCTAATAGCTTCTTTTTTTTTTTAAAGTGGAAAAATAAAAATATTTTATTATAAGATTATAAGGTGCAAAATATATAACATATAAAATTATTATATGATTATATAAATTTCTTTTTTTAAATTTTTAAAAATTGATTTGTTTGTTTACTTTTAGTTTACATGATTCAATTCCACAATTCCTTGAGTTTCACATTTTGTCCCCTTCCCTCCTCTTCCCCCCATGACGGCATATAGTCAAGTAGAGGATCTGTAAATACTTTCACATTATACATTAGTCAGGTTATAAAGACGGATTGTATCAGATGGAATGAAAAATGGTAAAGAGGACATAAAACCAAACAAGAAAAGGAAAAAGATCAGGTATTTTGCTTCCACCTGGATATAGACTCAGTTGTTTCTAGTTCTTTCTCTGGATGCAACCCTAATAGCTTCTTGATCAAAGCAGTAGCATGGTCAGACCTGTGCTTTTGTACTATACCATCACTTTGGCCACTGTGTAGATGGATTGAAGAAGTGAGAGAACAGAAGAAGGGAAATCTATTAGAAGGCCTTTGCAATCATCCAGGTGGGAGATAATAAGGACCTAGAAGAGAGTGATTGCAGTCTGAGTAGAGAGATGTTGAAGTGGTAAAAATGATAAGATGGATCAACTGAGTGGATATGTCATAAAAGCCATTGTGAGCAGTCTTTGAAATGGGTAAAATGTACCAGGATGACACCTCATTTCCTTTTAGAAGGGCCTGAAACCATTCTACTATTTGGTAGATGGGCAAACTGGCAAGTGAAATAGCCACACTTCTGTATTCCTCCATACATAAATATCCCTAAATTAGCCCCCAAAGATATTTACTTCAGGACATACTATATACTCAGGTCATCAAGACTTGTACAAAACATAACCATCTCCATACAATCTTAACTGATAAAATCATTCTCTATATGTTTCATTTTAAAGGGCTCACATACTAGCTGAGAGTTTCCCTAGAAGGTGCTTAAATGGTTTTCTTTTGAAGGCAGAGTAATTATCAATTATCTTTCACTTCTGGTGCTGGGAGGTAGGCTGACCTCATATTTGATGCTTTCCTGGATAGAGTTCTAATCACAAGTTTCTTCACATACGAAAAGAATTCTTGGCCTGAGAAATTGGAGATAAACTTCAAAGCATGGTTGGCTGGCAGGTTCTACTACCTTGGAGGAAAAATGTATACTTTAAATAAAATGTTTTTCATTTCTAATGCATTGCTGCCTGACCTCATAGAGCTGAGATGGAGAACATGAAATCTTCTAAAGACTTCTAGAACTGGACACTGCTAGATAGAGTTATTTGTGAAGAATAACTCCTTTACTCTTAACTTTGTGTTCAGGAAGAGATGACTTTCCTAGGCCTCAACAGAGCCTGAGGAAATTATGGGGAATGAATGAAATGAATTAGGCCTTCTGATGATGCTGATAAAATGAATGGGGAAAAAACAGGTACTTGGTTCATACTTATGGAATAAGGTATGTATATGTGTGTGGGGTGGGGGATGTCAAGATATGAGTGATGTGTAAATGGGAAAAGGGTCTTAAAAGCAAGGTCAAAGATGGTCAGTATTAATTGTTATCTAACAGGCAATCCCAGGGAATGAAACACACAAAAACCTTTTCTTATTTTTAAAGACCAGGTCTACCTGTCTTGCCCTGGGTAGAAGTGCAGAGGGTACTCATAGGCCAATCCCACTACTGGCATGGGACCTTTGACCTCATCCATTTCTGATTTGGGCTGATTCACTCCTCCTTAAGTAAGCTGGTGGTCCTCTGCTCTCAGAGGGTAATAAAAATTTTTTTGAGGAAGGCAGTGCAATTGGGGTTAAGTGACTTGCCCAAGGTCACATGACTAGTAAGTGTTAAAGTGAGGCCAGATTTGAACTCAGGTCCCCCTGACTTCAGGGCAAGTGCTCTATTCACTGCATCACCTAGCTGCCCCATAATAAACATTTTTATTACCACCCACCACGTGCTAGGAACTGTGCTAAGTGCTTTATAAATATTGTCTCATTTGATCCTAACCACCCTGGGAAGTTGTTATTCATTTTACAGTTAAAGAAACTGAAGCAAACAGGTTAAGTGATTTGCCCAGGATCACATAGCTAGTATGTATCTGAGGCTGGACTTGAACTCAGGTCTTCCTAACTGTAGGTCCAGTGCTCTTCACACTTACCATCTAGCTGTCTCTATTGATGTCCAATTTAGTGCGGACATCTGATTAGGCAAGCCCACTGCAGCTCACTCAATTAGATTCATCAGCCTGTGCTTCCCTGGTAATACGTGCATCACTACTCCTGGCAGCTAACATTCATAGAGTGCTTATTATAGGCTAGGTACTGATCTGACTGAAAAAAAAAAAGCCAATGAAATCTTGGGCAGCATGAATAGAAGCCTAGCATTGATCTCAAAGTAGGTAACAGTTCCATTCTACAGTTATCCAACAATGTAATGGTCTGCCCTGGTAGAGCTCATTCCCAAGAACCAGAGTGGTTCTGTCTGAGGACGGATGACCTGCACCAGTCAGGGATGTGAGGAATGGAATCATGAGGGTGGAGAGGGGGATGTTTGACCTAGATGACCTCTAACATTGTTTTTTTAACAATTAAGATCCTATAATTTGAATTCATAGGTTTCCACCAAGATTTTGGTGTGGGTGAATTCTTGGGTATCGGTGCAGGTAGAATTCTGTTAGCAAAAAACAGAACTATTTTAACTTAGGAAAACTCAGAAGACTTTCTTGAAAAATCTGAATCCTACTAAGGTGCAGAATCAATGTCTGTTTTGCAGTGCTCCCTACTAGGTTCTTAATTGATGTTTTACTGGTTTTGAATAAAACCAAAGAAATGTAAGAAGTCAAGAAGTACTACTAAAAGAATCAACACTGAACTTTGGGTAATCCACAGACATCAGGGAAGTACTAATGTAATTTGTACCTCTCACTGACATATTCTCACAAACAGGAGGCAAACTGTTAAATAGAAAATGTAGACTAAAAGCTGAGAGGACAGAAATAGGAAGTGGACCATGTCACACCTAAAATTTTATACAGAACCCATAAAGAGCAGAGAGCTATTAAAAGCTAAAATGATACTTACATAATTAGTAAAAATACAGAAAGCTTAGCTTTCCATGAATAGTTGAGATCTCTTTCATACTCCTGAGTGGAAAACGATTCTTAAGCAGGGTGCTTCCTAGTGGGTGTCCTGTCCCACCAACACGTTTTTTTGGGTGTGTTTTTTCCCTTACAGGCAGGAATGCCTTCTACCCAAATAATTCTAGCACTTTGTATTTCATCTTATGCTCTCTACTTTGGGTTCATGTCTTATTTCCTCTATTAGACTGTAAACTCCTTGGGGACAGGGACAGTCGGATTTGTTGGCTAGAGGAGGCTATCCTCCTCCTTCTTGTGGTTACTATGCTTTTATTAATTCAGCCTAAGGCTGCGTTAGCTTTTGTGAATAGCCAAGTCATGTATGTCTTTTACTGAGCTGGAAGACAACTAAGATCTCTAAGTTGTTTTTTTTCCATATTAATTGCTGAGTTATACAGGATTTTACATTTATCTGAATTACATTTCATCTTGTTAGCCCATCATTTCAGCCATCAAATTGTTTTTTGATCCTGAATCTATTACTATTCCAACTTTGTGTCATTTTCAAATTAACTAAGCATGTGTAATGGAAATGCAGATTTAAAGATCTTCCCTGCCCCTAGGCTAACGTGCACCTGGAGCCTGGGGTGGGAGGCTTGTTTTTCAGTAGATACTTTTTGATTGGCGAGTGGGTCAATAAGGTTGTTACATTCTCTGAGCCAGGAGAAGGCTCTATAAGCCCTGATGTGTAGCTTTGTTTTGGGACCCCCTTTGAGAAGTGTTCTGTGATTTGATCTGAATTCTGGGAAGCCGTTGTTGAGAGTCCCCCGGCTTTGAAAAACCCAGATTTGGAAACCCAGATGTTGACTGGGTATGGATGTAATGGTTGGACAGTTTGGAAAGCTGTCTACTTGATCTGTTAATGTCTTGATAATTCTGTCTGTATATTTTGAAGTTTGGGGTGCTGACCTTTTTCCCCTGAACAAGGTAAACGATATATGTCTGACTGATTAAAGTAAGCTTGTTAACCCATTTTGAGTTGCTTTCCTTTATCAAAGCAGATCCAAGAACCTGTGGTAGCTGCAAACCCTGAGGACGTGCTTGGGGTGCTTGCTGCTACAGCATGTCATCAGTGTCTTCATCCCAGTTACTCACTGAATAACATATTGCATAAGACATCTGAGGAAAGAACCTTGAGGTGCACCTCTAAAGATATTCACCTATGTTGACACTGATCTGTTAGTGGCGACAATAAGAATGATAGTTAGCATTCATATAGTGCAAAGTAACTCTGAACTTCTACTCACTCTCAGATTGGCAAAGTTAACACAAAAGGAAAATGACAAATGTTGGAGGAGATTGTAGGAAAAGAGGTACATTAGTCCACCACTGGCTAAGCAGTGAATATATGTTCATTTTTAAAAGGAATTTGGAATTCCTCCCCCCACCCCCCCAAAAAACTACTAAATTGTGCATACCCTTTGATCCAGCAATACCACTACTAGGTCTATACCCCAAAGAGATCAAAGAAAGAGCGAAATGGTCCATATGCACAACATTCTTTATAGCAGCTCTTTTTTGTAGTGATAAAGAATTGTAGACTATGAGGGGTAATCATCAATTGGGGAGTGGCTGGACCAATTATGGTATATGAATATAATAAAATACTGTTGTGTCATAAGAAATAATGAAAGGGTCAGTTTAGGTGAAACTTATATAAACTGATGCAGCCTGAAATGAGAGGAACAAGGAGAACAATTTATAAAACAATACCACCATTGTAAAAAAAATACCACAAACTTTGAAAGACAATACGGTGAGCCCTGAGAAGTGGGGGATTATGAGGCTGTGTAAGGAGTGAACTCACCCAGGTTGGAAATGGAACAGGTGGGATTGGGCCCTTAAGTGGGTGCTGCACTTCCAGCCTGGATGAATAGGGGAATACAATTTCCAAAAACAATGAACAAAAAACCAGTCTTCTTGACTCCAATTTCAAAATTCTCACCATCAAAATATCTACTCTCATCTTATTCTATGAAATGTTTTATTCCTATTCCCAGTGATACAGCAGAATGAGAACTAGCAATGGAATCTGAGGTTCCAGGTTTGAATTCTACCTCTGATATCAGGGTTGGTAGAACTTTGGGCAAGCTACCTCAGTTCCATTCATCTGTAAAGTGAAGGATGGGATGGGATATCTTATGAAGTCCTTTCCAGTTCTGCATTTTCATATGATCTTTTCTCACTTTGTTGACAGAACCACAGAATACTAGAGATGGGGAGATCATCTAATTTATTTATTTATTGGTTGATTGATTGCTTTTTGGCAGGTAAATGGGGTTAAGTGACTTGCCCAGGGTCACATGGCTAATTTGTGTGTGTGTGTGTGTGTGTGTGTGTGTGTGTGTTAAGTGTCTGAGGCCAGATCCAAACCCAAGTCCTCCTGACTCCAGGGCTGGTGCTCTATTCACTGCACCACCTAGCTGCCCCTAGAGATCATCTAATTTATTTATTTATTTTTTTAAGCAATTGGGGTTAAGTAACTTGCTCAAGGTTACACGGCCAGTTATTATTTCTGCGTGTGGTGCTGAGTATCTGAGCCTGGATTTGATCCAGGTCATCCCGACACTAGAGCCGGTGCTCTTATTCGCTGAGCCACCTGGCCGCCCCTAAGCAATTGGGGTTAAGTAACTTTCTCAAGGTTACACGGCCAGGTGTTTCTGGGTGAGTGCTAAGTGTCTGAGCCCGGGATTCGATCTCCAGGTCTTCTCAACCCTTGAGCCGGTGCTCTTACTCGCTGTGCTACCTGGCCGCCCCTAGATCATCTAATTTAAATGCCTCATTTATAGGGATGAGGAAACTTCTTCCTAGAGGTATGTCTCTCAGGTGCCTTCATTAAATCTTCCTCTCCCAACTTCCCCCCATTCTGGAAGCAAACTCCTTTTCTCAGTCATTTTGATCTTCACTAGCCTTTCTAAGTAATTCTTGAAAACTTTCTTAGTAGAGATGGCAGCATCAACGAATCAAGTTTCTAGGGGGAAGAACACTGTAAAAAACAGATAAAAATGCCCAGAGATATACCACTGTGGTTTACTTTTTAAAAAATCCTGTACTTTTTCTCTTAGCTATTGCTCCAATTTATACTGGGAACTCCTAGAACCAGGAATATGTCTTCCTTCTTTCTTATAGACCCTGGTGTATACACAGTTGTCAATCAATCAATAATAGTCATGATAATAGAAGTGAAGATGTGTATAGAGAAAATAAAGTATTAGGTTGAACCCAAGCACTTCGTCCCCAAGCCTTAAGATTTTATTACCCAACAAGAGGTAAGGTAAGAGACAGGGAAAAAGAGCTTTGGCTAGCTGAAAAGCCTAGGATATACTTAGAACTATCTCCATGTCTATATTATGAAACTGTCTTAAAGAATGCAAAAGATTGGGGGCAAGCTAGGTGGCGCAGTGAAATAGAGCACCTCCATGGAGTCAGGAGCACCTGAGCTCAAATCTGGCCTCAGATACTTGACATACTCACTAGCTGTATGACCTTGGGTAAGTCACTTAACCCCAATTGCCTTGCCTTCCCCCCTGCCAAAAAAAGAATACAAAAGATCTATTTTCAAAATCCTGGACATAATTCAAGTAAAGAAAAAAGTATCTTTTCTAAATATACAACACTTCTCTAGTTCCACAAATTAAACAAGATGGTAGACTTTAAGGGGAAAAAAGTAGGATATGGAAGAAGGCTTCTGCAAAAAATAAACAGAAGGAAAATTCAGGAATGTTCAGATGTGTCATTACAGCATACATAGAAAGACACAAGGGAATTTTTTCTTAGATTGCAACCTAGATTCATGAACTAAGTACTCAGTCCATAAAACTGAACTCCATCCCTCTCTTCCATCTGTGTGCATATCTAGATTGGTGGGCACATGGGTATGCAGACGTAAACTGACATCTAGTAGGACCTACTTGGAAAAATGGTTTTATTGCTTCTTAGATACAAAAGAGTAAGTACACTTTGATAGTGCACATCAAGAGAATCAATGCTGCAATCACTCCTGTCACATATAAAATAGGAAGCAAGAAGTTTGGCAAATTCACCTATGTTTTGGTGGGAATGTTCAAGAAGTCATGTTGACTACGTGCTGAAGCTGGCTTAGGATTCTTACTAATCTCCTCTCTCTGAACACCAGTAATGGCAAGGCTCAGAGACTAATCGATCGTTTCATTCTGGTACAGGAAATGCTGGGCTTCACAGCTTAGCTGACAGCTTATATATTTATCTTGTGAGTCCAACTGATTGTTATTTTGGATTGCCTGGCACCTTAAAGTCTGCTGCAGAACAGGAAGCAAGCAGACTGACACCGGTGTTGATGATAAGTGCCTCCAAAGTATTTACATTTGTCAACTTGTTTACGGCCCATGTGACAAGATAAACCTGGCAAGTCCTGAGATGGATACTGCCATTACAGCACTGATTAAGTTAGGTGGACAAAGCTCTGTGTGGCAGTTTGAAAGGTCCTAGTTTTCTAGTATGATTCCTCTATTTATGGACAATGATTTTCTCCAGTTTGATCTGCTGTAATCAATCACAAAAAACAGTTGGGGCCTTCATATTTCTCTCTCCTGGAAGGTTTAAGGAGGACACACTTTCTAATTAGGGCTACTGGTACCAAGAGGCACAGCCTCTTCCTGGCCGTGGGGAGAGGCATGAGCACTGAACAACTATAAAATCATTGGTGAGGAAAGGCTAACCCTAAGAAAGTAGCCTAGGAGGTACTGCAGCCCCAGAGGGAACTCAGGCTGTGTCTAAGGGCAAGTCCATCACTTTTTGTAATCCCTAAGTTTGGTCATTGTAAGTGTTGTCTTCTGGATCCCCAGTGTGATGAAGGATGAGAGAACAATGCACAATGTGGTACCTTGTGAGTCAGAAATCCTGACCACCTTTCTGTTGTTATCCAGCTTAGAAGGATACTTTGCCAATGACATAAATAATACCTGTTAATTTCTGAACTGTTGCCCTCCAAAAGGGCAATAAGGAAATTGCCAAGGAGTCTATATGAATACAAAGAGGGCAGATTCACTAGTTTAAGTCTACATTCTTTAGACCACTTCTGATTTATATCATTCATTTCTGCCAGATTTTGAATTACAAAATTTCTCCCCGTTTTTCTCCTACCCACCGCCCCAAAATAGCAGTCCCACAGGATATCCCCTCCTCCAATCTGCTCTCTCCCATATTTTCTCCCATACCCCTTTTGACTTTTCCAGTAGGGCATGGTGGATCTCTATGCCCCAGTGCCTGTATATCTTATTTCCCAATTACATGTAAAATAGTATGAATAATAGTATATATTTTAACATTTGATTTAAAAATTTTGAATTAAAGATTCATTCCCTTCCTCCCTTGTCACCCACCCTTACTGGGAAGATAAGCAGTTCAGTATAGGTTGTACATGTGTAGCTAATGCAAAACAATAACATAGTAGATATATTGTAAAAGACTGACTATATTTCCCTCCCTCCTATCCCACCTCCCACTTGTTCTATTCTCTACTTTGATCCTGTCCCTTTTCAAAAGTGGATACTTCCAACTTCCCTCCCACCCCCAGCCTGCCCTCCATTCCATCATCCCCCCTCTGATCCCCTTCCCCCTTACTCTCTTGTAGGGTGAGATACTCTATTTGGTGTGTATTTCATTCCGTCCCCAAGTGAAATTCAATAAGAATAAGGTTGACTCATTCCCTTTTGCCTTCCTATTCTTCCCCTCCATTGTAACCCTTTTCCCTTGCCTCTTCTTTGAGATAGTTTACCTCATTCTGTCTCTCCCCATCTCCTCTCATTATATCCCTTTCTCACCTCTTAATTTCACCTTTTAAGTATCATTCCTTCCTGTTAAATTGGTCCTGTGCCCTCTATCTATGTATACCTGTAAACATATATACACACATTCACATATGTATTCATATGCCCATATACTCTCATATATATTTCTATTCCCTTCAACTATTTTCATACTGACAAAAGGTTCATCAGTTATAATTATTGTTCTTCCATGTAGGAATGTTAATAGTTCAACTTTTATAAGTGGCTTATGATTTCTTTTCCCTGTTTACCTTCTCAAGCTTCTCTTGTGTCTTGTAACTGGATGTCAAATTTTCTATTCAACTCTGGTTTTTTCAGCAAGAATGCTTGAAAGTCCTTTATTCCACTGAATGACCATATTTTCCCCTGAAACATTACACTCAGTTTTGCTGGGTAGGTGACTCTTGGTTTTAATCCCAGCTCCTTTGACCTCCGGAATATCATATTCCAAGCCCTTCGATCCCTCAGTGTAGAAGCTGCCAGATCCTGGGTTATCCTGATTTTGTTTCCATAATATTCAAATTGTTTCTTCCTGGCTGCTTGTAATATTCTCTTCTTAATCTGGGAATTCCAGAACCTGGCTATAATATTCCTAGGAGTTTTCTTCTTGGGATCTTTTTCAGGAGGTGATCGGTGGATCCTTTCAACCTCTATTTTGCCCTCTGGTTCTAAAACATCAGGGCAGTTTTCTTTGAGAACTTCCTGGAGGATGATTTCTAGGTTCTTAGTTTGATTATGGATTTCAGATAGTCCAATAATTTTTAAATTATCTCTCCTGGATCTATTTTCCAAGTCAGTGGCTTTTCCCATGAGATATTTCAGATTGCCTTCTATTCTTTCATTTGTTTGGATCTGTTTGACAGCATCTTGATTTCTCATAAAGTCATTAGCTTCCATTTGCTCCAATCTAATTCTGAAGCAATGATTCTCCTCAGTGAGCTTTTGAGATTCTTTTTCCATCTGGTAAATTTGGCTTTTTAAGGCATTCTTCTCCTCAATGCCTTTTTGAGTGTCCTTTGCCATTTGAATTAGTCTATTTTTTAAGGTGTTATTTTCCTGAGTCAGGCTGTTGACTCTCATTTCATAATTTTCTTGCATTGTTCTCATTTCTCTTCCCAATTTTTCCTCCACTTCTCTTATCTGCTTCTTAAGGTCCTCTATGGCCTGTAACCAGCTTGTATTTTCCTTTGAAGCTTTTGGTGCGGGAGTTCTGACTTCCCTGTCTTCCTCTGGTTCCATGCTTTGCTCCTTTTTGTCCCCAAAACAGGAGTCTAATGTTGGAATCTTCTGTCTTCTCTGATTCCTTTGCCTGGTCATGTCGCCCCTCAGTCACTTGACCCCTGGGCTTTTTGCCACAGTAGGACTCTGCCACCAGACAGGGGAGCTCCGTCCCAAATGCTGGGGTTTTCTTAGCTGCTGGAGGTATTAGATGTGTACCCTCTCTGAGGCCTCCACATTCTCTGGCAAGCTGGACACTAATCCCAGGACCTCCACCCTAGACTGCAATCCTGATCCAAGCAGTTAAGCAAGAGAGATTACCCCTCAGACTGCTCGCTTGGTCCCCCTACACTCTGCAGGCTAGGAGCTGACCCTGCCACGTGGCACTGGCTGGGTGTGCCAGTGTCTCAGCGGCTTCTCTCCCGGGGGGTAAAGGGCATGCATTCCCACTTACTGGGTCCCAAAGTCCAGACTGCACTGACCTTTCACTTTTTCCTTCACATCTATGTGTTGATAAATCTGGAAACGGCCACGGCTGCTGCTGATCTGGAGTCCCTCCAGCAGGTGGCTGGTCAGGCCCGCCCTGGGGCTAAAACTTCTGGCTCACGCGGGCCTGGGCTCTGCGCTGGCCGATTCCTGCCAGCCTACCAGGCTGTCCTCAGCATGAGGTTAGCTTCTCTGTGTCATTTTGTGGGTTCTGCAGCTCCAAAGTTTGTTCAGATTTCCCTTTTTACATTGATTGGGGAAGGTGGAAGCTCGAGCAGCTCTGAGGTTGTGCTTCTACTCAGCCATTTTGACTCCCCTTTAGACCACTTCTGAAATATTACAGCTAGCCAGTGTGGTGGATAGAGCTAGGAGGTTCAAAATCTACTCCTGACATTTAGTAGATGTGTGAGCATGAAAAAAATCACTTAACCTCTCAGGCTCAGTTTCCTGATAGATAAAATGGTATAACAATACTTAGTACCTAAATTCAGACTTGTTAGAAAGATAAAATGAAATAATTTATATAAAGTGCTTTGCAACCTGTAAGTGATATATATTAGTTATTATTCTTATTAATAATGTCAGCCTTCACACTTTAAGAGTGACACTGAAAAACTTGAGTTTCCAGATAAAGGTGACCAGTATAGTGAATGAAAGGACAGGAAAACATCAGAAGAGGAAGAGTAAATTCAAAACAAAGCAAAAGTCAAAATGTCAAAGTTCTTTCCTCATAATAACTCTGAGTTAGGTAGTGTAAATACAATTATTTCCATTTTACAAGGGAGAAAAAAGATGTTATAAGCCATTAAATGATCTGCCCATAATATTACTATTAAGTGGGAAGGATATCAACTTAGGTATTCTGATTTCCATCCACTGTGCCATGTTAAAGCAAAACCAAAAAACAAACTGATCATATGAAGACATGGGTGGCATCTTTGTATTTGGATTCTTTAGAGTTTCCAGAAACATAGCGGAATCACAGCAGGGAAAATTAAAAAGGTATGGAGTAAACCAGGCCACTGAATTCTCTGGGTAGCTCCACAGGGGAGAACCAATACTAATGAAGAGAAGTTATATAGAGGCCAGTTTCTGGTTCATTAAATAAAAAAGAAGAATGATCTAATAATGAAAGGTGTCCAACAATGGAATTGGCTGCCCTGGGAGATAGTGAGAGCCCGTCTTCTAAAAGTGTTCCCTCAACGGCCAAATGGCTACTTGTCAGGAATGCTGTAGAGGGAATAGGTTGGATTAGATGATTTTTAAAGTTCCTTCCAATTTTAAAATCTTACAGTTATGATTATATATATAAAAAACATTCCAACTACTTCTAAAGTAAATCATTTATATAGTTAGAAGGTTCTGCTTTGATTGATGTCATTATAAATACATTTTTCCTTACACTTTACAGCTCTGAATTTCACAAGTCAGACATAGAGTCAAAGAGGAGTCAAGCTGTGGCTAATATTTCATATGCTAACATCTTTCATCAAGATTTATAAAAGAAAAGCTACATACAAGCCTGCTCATCTGGACAAAGAGTACTGTGGGAAACTCCTCCAATCAAAAAATATCATAATTTCAGAATGAGGCCTGCAGTTATGAATGGATGGTGACTCCTCACAGTGATGGATGAAACCGTTATCAACTCCCTATTCTGAGGTGATATCAATTGTTATCTTGGTGTTGTTTGATGCAGTGGCATCAAGACTGGTATATTTTAGGCTTCCATAACACTCAGCACACACATGATGTACTTCTCTTCCTCTGTGTCACCATCACTAAGGGCACTCTGTAATCTATGGCTGTTTTCTGAGCTGTGGATTTGCTGATATCACTATTTCTTGCAGTGTAGGGGTACACAGGGAGTAATTTCAACCACATCCCTCTGTTCTTGGTAATGAACAGACAATTCTAATATTCTAGATCCTTTCTACTTGGCACACCAGACAAGCCATTCATGTTTTATGCAAGGTCCTTAGAAAAGGACATGTAAAGGTACACACAGACTCAGTCTGTTCCACAAAGTGTCAGTCTGTGGAAATCTTTGGCTGGAATGAAAACAGACTTTCCAAGATAAGGAAAAGTGTGTGCACGTGTGTGTGTGTGTGTAAATGAAATGCTCCAAGTTACTACTAATAAAAATAATGCAAAATAAAACGACTGAGGTTCAACTGGAGAATGGCTAAATAAATCATGGCATATAAATGTAGTAGCATATTGTTGCCCTAAAAGAAATGATGACAGGGATGGATTAAAAGAAACCTGGGAAGACTTGTATGAACTGATGTAGACTGAAATGAGAAAAGCAAGAAGAACAAGTAACAATGATCACAATAATGTAAAGGGAAAGCAAGCAACAAAGACATAAGAACTATGATTAATGAAATAAGCGATCATAACTGCAGAGGTCTGACTTCCCATTTTCTCATAGAGATTTGATAGACTAAATATACAAAATATGAAATACAAAATAAACATTTTTAGACATAACCCAGGTGTGGCTTTATTTAGCTTGACTAAACTTATTTGCTTCAAGGAAGGATTCTTCCCCCCCCCCCCAGAAGAACAATAGTGTTATCCCCTCATCTTTCCCCTGCAAAGAGGAAAGCCTTTCCTTTAAAGAAGCATTTAAAAAAGCACTCAGAATATGATGCAGAGTGATACGAATAGAACCAGGAGAATACTTTGTACTATAACAACAACACTGCAAAAAATGAACAATTTTGAAAGACTTAAGAACTCTGATCAACACAATCATCAACTATAATTCCAGAGGGCTAATGCTAAAGAATGCTCTCTATCTCCTGACAGAGAAGTGAAGATCTAAATATGTAAAACAAGACATACATTTTTGGATATGGGCAATGAAGGCATTTGTTTTGCTTAACTCTGTGTATTTGTTATGTTTTTTTTTTAAATGGGGGTGTGGAGATGAAATAAATGTTTTGTGGATTGAAAAAAAGTCAATTTAAATAAAGAAATAAAAGTGGAAAAATATACAGTAGAGGAAATAGACAAAAGCAAAGTGCTAAAACTACTATGTTAAATTTAATATAGTCTATATAAAATCAAGGAAGAGAAAAAAACGTGTCTTGGCTAAAATTAAGACTGTAACTTGTGAACCACATGGAACATATTCTGTAGGATTCCCTAAGAAAATGAAACTGTGGATCATTTCCTTTATCAGTTTCAAATGAATACTTAGCACCAAAATTTTCTCCCATCTTGAAACATGTTCATGCGTGCGTGCACACACACACACACACACACACACAAACAAAAAAGCAACAACCCAATTACAACCAATAAACAAATGTATACTTAAAAATTTTTTATCTTTCTTAGCATATTGCCATCTTGCATCTGACATTTTGTGTCCTATCCTGATGACTTCAGAATATTCACAACCTATGGCCGCACAGACACAATGTCATTCATCTCATCTAAGCCTTTCTCTCCCTTAGTCCCCCTTTAATGAATACTGCAATATATCACAGATTTAATTACTGAAATGTTGTAGATTAAGGGGTTAATTGACTTGTCAGGAATATGTATGAGAAAACTGAAGGGGAGTGAGTAAATGGAAGAATAACAATGACTATGATTTTAATAAAACACAGGCCTGCAAAGAAAATGATGTTGTTCAAGTGCTAAAAGAGTTCTTACTATTCTACTTCCAAAAAGAGTTGAATATCATTGTTTCTCTACGCTACTGGGTGGGGGGTGGGGTGAGCAGAACAGGAGTCTGAGGTTGGTGGATTACTTAGATTCAGCAATTAACAACAACGCTTGGCACTGTGCCTAAGGGAATTACTATTGACTGGAGTAGGGAAAATGTTTGGGTTTCATTTCTTTGCTTCATCTTTCTTTTTTCTCAGGGAGGGTCTGTGGAAGGTATGGGGAATCCTCTTTTTCCTTCATCTCAGACCTTAACCCTTCCATTTTGGCAAAGAAGTTCGTGGACCCACCTCCAGCAAAGAAATCACCTGCTGACAAAAGCTCCTCTGAAGGGTCCCTCTTGAATTTCTCTTCTCCTTTTACTCAGATCCCTTAAGAAATTAGGAATTCCATCTTCTCCTCTTCCTTCATTTATTTGTTTTCAGATGAACTATGCTCGTTTTAATTAAAGGCTGACTTGTATCTGACAGGTAAAACTTCACGCTCTCACACTTCTGGTGAAGATGACTTTGTGACTGGGTGCAGAGAAGCTCAACTCTCCCACATGTATTCTAGTGAAAACTAGAAGATTATGAAACTGAACAGTGACCAAGAAATCAAGGTATCAATGGTTCACGCCCATGATGCCTGCTACTGGGTGGTGGGTGGGGTGGACAGAACAGGAATCTGAGGCTGGTGAATTACTTAGATTCAGCAATTAACAACAATACATATAGTACTTACTATGTGCTTGGCACTGTGCTAAGTGCTTTACAACTAAAGCTGATCTGGTGTCCACACTAAGTTTGGCACCAGTATGGTGAACCTTCAGGAGAGGGGAGCCACCGGACTGTCGGAGGAGAGAACCAGTTTAGGATGGAAATGGGAGAAAGTTAAAGCTTCCATCAAGATGAGCAGAGGAGTTAGGCCACCATACTTCTAGTCTGGGAAAGATAGGGAGATCCAGTCTCAAAAAACAAACAAATCCCCCAAAATACCTAAAGGGAAATGACAATAAGTGCTTTCATTCAGTCTAGGGCTGCACAGTAAAAGATAGGATAGCTAGCCTACATACAGGCAAGAGCAAAGAGGTCCTATCAGAAAAGTCAATGCAAACAAGTTAGAGCCCTGTACATATAGAGAGATAAAGAATTTATTAAGGATTTAATACATGTCAGGCACTGTGTACAACAGACCAGAGATGCTTCAGGAATACCTGAAGCCTGTAGGGTTTTGTACCTGAGCTTGAGAAGAATGGAAGGGAGAAAGTTCAGAGTATATTTTTGGATGGGGAAACTAAAGGAATCTTAGAAATCTGCAACTATTTGATCACTGTCACCATAGACAGATAGCCAGGAGCCGCCATTATTAAGACCAGGATGCCTAGAGGCCCTGGTACTCTGTGCAATAACATCCCTGAGAATCTTTTATACCATAGTACTATGAAACTATCTCATACAGGGCAAGGTCTGAAGCCTATAAATGTTGTAAACCTAGACACAAAAGGAGAATGGAAGTCTATAG
This sequence comes from Petaurus breviceps papuanus, assembly GCF_028583685.1. Lineage (NCBI taxonomy): Eukaryota > Metazoa > Chordata > Mammalia > Diprotodontia > Petauridae > Petaurus > Petaurus breviceps. The sequence goes on from NW_027187287.1 coordinate 4,522,295, forward strand.
TAAAAGCCCAGGTAACTGAGAAAAGAAACAAGCAGGGTTGACCAACTTGTCCAAGAGCATGGGAAAGGGTAGAGCCTGGCCCTGGCACAAAGTGCTAAATCATCAACTGAGACTCGAGATATGAGTAAGCAGAAGAAGACACAGTACATTAAGAAAAAGTATTATGGATCCAGAGATACCCAAGAGAAAAAGCCAGAAGAACAGAGTTAACTACACAACTATTACAAGCAGAGTCACAGAGGAAAAAATGCCTTGAGTGACTACAAAAGTACATAGAAAAAAAGGTAAGAAATAAAAAATAGAATTAGAGGCAAAATAATAGCTCTGTATGAAGTAATTGGAAGGAGAATAAAGAGCTTAGAATAGAAAGTGTTAATTCTTACCCAAATAACACTAAAAATTAAAATGTACCAATCAATAACTACATGAAACAATGAGAAATATTTAAAGTATCTACTACGAGAAGCAATTGACATGGAAATGTGTCAAGGATAGAATTCAAGAATCATTTCATCAGAGTCCCTGAAAACTTCCATGCGCAACCCCTTTTCAAGAAATCATCTGATTAGAAACTATTATTAGAGTGAAAACAGAAAGAATCCATGAGTCATCTCTTCAAAGAAACCTCAAAATGAGAACTCCCAGGAACATCAGTCAAGATCTAGAGCTTCCAGGTAAAAGAAAAAATACTACATGCTACCACAATGAAAGAGTTTAAATAACAAAGGATCACACAAGACTTGACAGCTACTACAGTTAGGAGAGGAAATATAGGACCATAATAAAGACCTATAACCAGGAATAAATTACCTTGTAAAACTGAGTATAATTACAAAGGTAGGAAAAAAATGGATCTTTAAGGGAAAAGCCATAAAGTGTTCCTGAAGAAGAGACCAGAACAGAAAGGGAAATGCAAACATAGAAGTCTTCTTGAGAAGCCTTATGAGATAAAAAACATTTGAGAAATTGGCAAAGGCTAAAACAATGATGAAGCACTTACAGCCTAATGGGTCCCTTCTGACCCCTAAATCCTTCAAAGATTACATAGGGAGTCATATACATAAGACAAAGAGAGGGACTGTGGATGGCCTTGTTCTGTTTTGATGGTCTCAGGAGAGGAAAAAGAATATTCTAGGCCTGGCACACATTTGTAAACAACAAATGCGTGTGTCCTTCTTGCCTTCCCAGAAAAGATACAAGGAAAGAAGGGGGCAGATTTTATTTTATCTTTTTTGCTTTTTGGAGGGGGAAAGTAGGGCAATTGGGGTTAAATGACTTGCCCAAGATCACACGGCTAGTTTTGTGTTAAGTGTTTGAGGCCGGATTTGAACTCAGGTCCTCCTGACTTCAGGGCCGATGCTCTATTCACTGCACCACCTAGCTGCCCCTAAGGGGGAAAAATTTATGAGTTCTCATAACTGAGGTAAGAGAAGCATACAACCAACCTACCTCTGTCTCCATCTCTCTCTCTCTTCCTCTCTCCCTCCCTCCAAATTTGGTATAGAAATACTGTAAACTCAACAGAAAGTTTAAGATTTCCTGGTTGCAGTATTTTTCCTTGACCTGATGATTGACATTCCTGGAAGTTTTCATTTTGGTATTATTTTCAAGAGGTGACTACAGTATTCTTTCTCTATTTTCTCTTTGTTCCTTAGTTCTAATAGCTGAACAGTTTTCATTTATGATTGCTTGAAAAATGGTTATCCAGGCTTTTTGCTGTTGCTGTTTATGGAATTTTTTTTAGCAACTCCAGTGAAATGATTCCTAAATCCTCTCTCCTTGGCTTATTTTTTCATATCAGCTGCTTCTTATAGTAGGTATTTTACAGTTTTTCTAATTTTTAAATCTTTTGATTTTCTTCTAACATTTGTCATTGTCTCATGGAATCATTTCTGATTTTTGTTCGGTTCATTCTAATTTTCAGGGTTACCTGGGCAAAGTTTATCGCCTTTTATTCTTTTAAAAAAATGTAATGGTATTTTTTTTTCCAATTACATGTAAAGTTAATTTTCAACATTCACTTTTTATCCAAATTTTTCTCCCTCCCTCCCTCCCCTCCCCACTCCCAAATGGCAAGCAATTTGATATATTACCACCTTCTATTCTAAGGTTTTTATTTATTCCCCTTCTAGGTATTTGATCCAGAGCTATTATTTTGCTTGTAATTCTATTTTTTTTTTTTTTACTCTTTGTTTTATTTACTTTAGGTAATCTCGCAGTCCTTGTGTCCAAGATATTTTTCCCGCTTTGTAGTTGTTATGGAGTTAGTTACTTCTGGGTTTTTCTCTTGGATTTTTCTGGATCCATAATGTTCTGTCACTTCTTCTGTTTAGTCATATCTCTAGTCTCAGTTGCTGATTTGGGACTTTGGACCAGGGCCAGGTTCTATTCTCTCCCATACTACTAAACAGAATGGTCAGCCTCTATTTGGTTCTTGTCATTGACTTTCACTTCCCTTGGTGTTTTCATAAGAGTGGCAGTCTTCAGTGCTCTCGTTAGAGATCTGTGGTTGGCTGTTGCTATAGTCTGCTACCTCCCCTGGAGATTCCTTGGTCACACTTCTGGGTATTCTTTTCAGTCCTCTTCAAACTTTCCAGATCAGGGTGGCCTTCTGTTCCCCTGGAGTTTGCCTAGTTAGGGTGCTGTCATTTCTGACCCCAAGGCTTCCTCATTTGTGGTGTTGGTTCTTTGGTCTCCTCTGAGGTATTGCTGGTTGGGGCACTAGATACACTTCAATCACCTCCATGAAATTTCCTGGATCAGGGTGCTAGTGCTCTTCTATCCCTACTTTGGGTTTCCTGAGTAGGGTGTAGCCATGGGTTTCTGGTTTGTTTATCTGGGCTCATGCTGGCTTCTCTTTCAGTATCGTGGCATATGGTTGTCTGTTTTTGTGAAGATCTGGGTTATAAAGTATAAAAAAGGGCTTAATGATGTTTCTCTTTGATTTCTTGGTAATTGTTTAACCTGATACTTTTTTTTTCCTAGACCATTGGTAAAGAGAAAAAGTGGGGGAATTGGTCCTTGTCTTTGATGTTTCATGTGGTCATCTTAACCCCTGGCTTTTCTCAAAGTTCATTCCGATCCCTGAGCTGTTAGTGGCCCTCCCCTAGAAATTACTGCACAGTTACTTGGCGTATATTTTATGTTTACTTTTCCTTGAATATTTTGATTACACTGAACAGAATCATAGGATCATAAATTTAGGGTCTGAAAGGATTTTGGAAACCATTCAGTTTAACCTCTTATTTTACAGATAAAAAAATGAAATAATTTTGCCCAAACCAGGTTTCAAAGTTAGGTTTAAAATTCAGTTCTAATCCCCCTGTGCCTTGCTGCCTCCCACTTCTTGTAGAATATCTCTGAGTGAGAGTCTCCCTTTTGTCTTTGTAGGCAGTGCTTAGACACATTTTTTATGTTGGCCTGGTCTGTGATTTTATTGGTGAAGAGAACTCCCAGTGAGAAAACTCTATCAAATTATATTAGCAATGACCCTGAAATTTAATTCTCTTAGAAAACTGCCTAGGATACTTGCCCAGGGTCCCATAGCCAGGATGAGTCAGAAGCAGGACTGGAGTCCATGTTTTCTTGACACTGAAACCAACTCTTTATCTTCTACATCATGCTGCCCTTTAAAACAGATGGCACTAAGTAAATGCTTGATGAATGAGGCACTAAATAAATGCTTACTGAATGAATCAAATGAATGATATATTAAAACAAAGGCCAATAACACTTTTTTTTTAAAGAAGAAAAAAAAGATCCCCTAGGGAGAAGTCTCTCAGTTTTTTTCATAGAGGAAACTGTCTGATGCTTGAGCGCCATGGCACATTATTGATTGGCACATTGCTATTCGGGTGCACGGGGTAGAGTTCTGGCCTGTTTGGTTCTAACAGCATTGATACGACAGTAGAGTAAGTAGTAATGGCAGCAGAGTTGTCTGTGCTTCCTTAACTTGCTCTGATTTCTTGCTTATTAAGTGGGGAATTCCCTTTGATCAGGTCCTGCTAATTTTAGACTTTATATTTGTCAGTGAATTTCTAAAGGAACAGAAAGTGAGGAGGATAATGGTCTACCAGTAACTTCCTATCAGCTCCCTAATGATCAGAGGGAGTGCAAAGGTTTCACATTAAAGGATTCTGACTCAGCTTCCCTCTGCACTCTATACTCTAACATAATCAGCTCTTTTCTGGTAATCACAGTATCTGCGTTTCAGTCCTCAGTTAATGAATATTAACAATTAATCAAAAACTCAAGATTTATGTCAATGTTCACACACACAAAAGTTTGGACAACCTTTTTAATACACACTGCCAAAATAACAGAGTAGAGGAAGAGCCCTTTATTCCCTTTAGGTCATGGGGCAGAGCTTGGAGGTATAGTCAAAGAAGGGCAATATGTGCTATGCTTCCAGATTTCAGCTTTTAAAAGAACCACTCGGTGCTCCTGACAAACCAGTGTTTGATTTAGAACTGAAGTCACCATAATTCCATGCCTACCCCCTCTAGCTTTCTATTACCAAGAATTCAATCAATTATTTAGCTGAAAAGGTCATCTAGTCAAACCTCTAGATTTCACAAAGAGGTATGGTTCAGCACCTGAACCAAGGCATATAAATGTATTCCTTCAACAATGCTTTATTAAATGCTTACTGGGAGAAAGGTACTGTGCTACATCTTAAAGATTTTCAGGGAAGATGACCTCATAATTTCCCCAAAAAGATTACTTCAGTGCTTAATTACCCTCTCTGATTAAAAAAATTTTTTTCCTTTTGTCTAATTTAAGTTTTTTCATGATAATGTAAGTAAGTCCTTTTCTGAGGATTTTTGTCTCCGCACATAGATATTCTGTGGTCAATATGTTTCTTAGAACTTTTCCTATAGTTCAAAGAATTTAGATTTTTTTCACTTTCAGCAAAATAATCCTAAATCTGTTAGCTTTACTTTATTTCATATATTCTGTACTTTTCCAGACATAAATGCTTTAGAAAATGTGATTCAGTGCTATCTCTGCTGGCTCCTGGTTTTCAAGTCTATGATTCCCACAGTCCATACTTAATGATTTTGATAGCATAACCCAAGCCTAGAGTTTTCTTGATAATCTTGCTTTAGGAGTTACCTAGCTGGGAATGTCATTTATGCCATTAGTTCAAAGAAAGCAATGGATAACTAAAAGCTAGGCTATGACCAAACAGTTACTTGAAGGATGATTACACATCCAACTCTGAGCTCTAAAAATTAAAGGTGAAAGAATGTATTCATTCTCTTTTTAGTGAGCCTTAATCTTCTAAAACTTTTTGTCTATATGACAAAAGAACTCCTAATTTTCAAGTAGAACTGTAGTAGTTTAAAAGTAAAATATGTAAAATCAGTCAAACATGTTTTAGAACTCTCTAATCAGCTATGGTTGTCATTCAGATGTACTGGTAACCTAGAATATTATTTACTTACAAATTTCATGTTTATATGTGGGGTTTTCTGATGGAAACAGATATTTCAAGTGGTTTAGTGCTTACTTTACAGGGCCCTCTTGAAAGAACAAGTGGGAAAAACCACTTTCCAGATTTGTGCCAATGGCTATGTTCTTCTTAGTACGCCACAGCTAAATCCAATTAGAATATTTCATTCATCTGTAAACAGTTTTACAAGAATATAGTTATAATGAAGGAATTTGGGATTACTGGATTTGGATATAGAATTTTTTAATGTGTCCATTCAAATATTAGGGAAAAAGTGGCTTGGGAAGATGAAAATAATATTAGTCCCCTTATATAGAGAAGATGTCCAGTGCTTAGAGATTAAGCAGGAAAAATGTGTGTCACACACACAAGAGTAGTGATGATAAGATTGGAACTTTAAGGCCACTGGCATACGCTTTCTGAAAAAGCCCAAAGAAAGCACAACTATTAGATGATACATTCAAATCTCATTTTAAGAAGGTGGGTTTTCTTCTCAGTTCCTTGTCATTATACAATTTCTTCACTTAAACATGTCCTACTTCTATTGGTCAATTTAATCCCAGTAATCAAGAACTCTGCCCAGTTTATACACAGGTAATAAAGAATAAAGCAAAAGAAGCAAAGCTAAGTCCCTTAACCATATCTCCCTGCAGCAAAAGAACCTAAAAGATGTGAAAAGAACATTAAGGAAAAAAATTAACTTTAAAAATCAACAAAATGAAGGCAAGGACAGGCTCCCAGTTTCCCCCAGTACCCTGGATGGTTGTAGGTAAGAGGAAAGAAGGCACTCACCTCCCTGCTTACTTCGGTCAAGATAGATTGAAACCCTTCGGGCCAGACCTGTGAGGAAATAGGGATTATGGGATTGGTACTAAGGGTAAGTTGGTCAGGCAAAGCAAAATAAATTAAAACAAAACAAAGCAAGATTAGAAGGGAAACTTAAAAGAGAAAGAGAAGTGGAATGAGTGCAGAAGAGAAGGTTCAAGTTCACAACATGCTTCCATCCAAAGGGAAGGGAAGGGAATGATTTAGTTGTGACAACCTGCCTAGGAAATCACTCTACTTGACAAACATGAAAACAGTTAACACTCTCTGGCTAACAACATTGATTTGATTATAAAGAACTTTTCCCCTGTGGAATGTGTATTGTCTAACTGCAACATAAATGACCAATCTAACTAACTTCTGTAAATGCAGCATCAACTCAGCCACAGTTGAGGGTGGGCCAAAGGCCAACAAGGAGGTAAAGGGACAGAGAGGGTTCTTTAGTAGAAAGACAAGATAAGTAATGAGCATGATGTTCAAATTTACAGATGCTCAGTTTGGGGAGGTAAATCTACAGTGAGGAATTAGCAGTGGAGGGGTTTAAGTTCAGACTATCAAAAAAACAAACAACTTCTGGAAAGTGGGAGAAATGTCAGGGTGGTAGAGATTGACTCAGTGCAGGATAATAGTGCTCTGTTGAGCTACACAAGACTTGGCTTGGTGAGGAAATGAAGCTGCTCCTTTTGTCAAAATAAATAGCTCTCTGCTGGTCAGTTTCTATGAAATGAGATCTTTTTCATTTAAGAGTTGGAACAATAAGAGATATTGACCCAAGGGAATTCAAGTCAGGATACTGCTTTCCAAAATGACTCTTCAGGTGGTCTCATCAACCAATTCCACTCCACAATCTGGGTATCTGAAGAGGGAAGATCTTGAGCAAAAACCTGCTTTGATTCTCTAGTCAACTTCTCGATTTTTGTAAGTAATCCAAGCATACATGGGAAAGGATGCACAAGACTGTGTCCTCAATGTGCATATGTGGCTGAACTGCTTTTGTGATGATGTAGAGACTGTACATTTTCTCCCTGATATCAAAGAAGCGGAGGACCACTGGAAGAGAGTGCCACTCTCATCTCATAATATGAGATCTATGACATAGATCAATAAATGAAATTACCTTCTGAACTAGGTTACCTAGCCAGCAACTCAGAGCATAGTCAGAATGTAGAAAACCTTTGGACTACTGAAGACTCTGACAAAGGCAAACAGCTTTACTCCAAGTATATTTATGGAGAAGAGAGAACAAGAAATGTAAAATAGTATTGGGAAATCCTATCTCTTCCCTTTTCAGCTGCTCACTGTATGTTAATTCTCTATCTTGGAAGCATATAAGACTTTCATCTGAGGATTCTTCAGATTTGCACACTGCTGCCTTTTTAATACTTCTGGAAAGTTTTCTTATATTATTTCCTGGAATATGGAGACACTGACTTTTAAAATATTTTTTAAGGAACCAATAATTCTTACCAAGCTTGTTTCTGTTGTTTTGATTTGTTGAGTCTTCCAGTTTTGCCATTCTGATTTGGTTTTATTGCTTGATCTTCTAATTTTATGCATCTTTTTTTTTAACCACCTCTGACCCTTCTCATCAGAGACTCTACTGCTTCACTAAGATTTGTCAGTTTGTGAATTCTTTCATCAGGAATGTTATTTCCAGTGGTTTTTCCTTTTTATCTCTCATTATGACTCTAAATCGGTACGTTCCTGGGACTTGTCCATTTTCTCTTCTCAAGGTGGACTTCTTGCTCTTAGAGTTTTGTTCTTTCTTTCTGGAGATTTCTCTTGGCTTTCTTTTATTCATTCTATTGGTGACTCTTTTTTACTTAATCCTTCATATTTGCTGTTTGTTTTTCTCTGAGAGCTCTTTTCCTTTCTCTTTTCTTTTATGCAAGATATACAGTGTTATCTTAGGGTGGTATGTGTAGGGGAGTTGGGCTCAGTCTACCATCTTGCTGAAGAAAGGCTCTTGTTTTCTCTCACCTTATTAGTTAATCCAGGCACAGACACTGTTGCTAGGCACTGAAGATACAAATATAATAAAACTCACTATGCACAAGGGACTTACATTTTAATGCAGGAGAAAACAAGAAAAAAAGATATTCAAAATAAATACGAAGAGAATAAATACAAAGTAGTTAACTACAAAGTGCGGAAAGGCTTAATGTAGAAGATGGTGTTTCAGCTGTGTCTGAAGAAATACAAATGATAAGGTATAGATGAAGACACAGGACACAGCTAGTAGTGTGGAGGCATGGGGATATAAGAGGGGTTGTTGTTCTAGTCCCTCTGTTTAGCTTTAAAATCTCCTTTATAACATATGCCCAATCTATATTTCCAGCTTCATCAATTTTCATTCATGGGTTTGGCCTATATTACCAACTTCACTGTATATTAAAGAAGGTCTCTGCAATCTACTCAGATAGAGTTCAGGAAGGGAAGTAATATGCAATGAGACTAGAAATAAAAATTGGAGACGTGGTGAAGGGCATCGAAAGCTAAATAGAGAATAGTATATTTTCTCCTAGAAGTAACAGGGACCCACTGGAACCGACTGAGCAGAGGAATGACAGATATTTACTCTAGGAAAATCACTTTGGCAGTTATGTGGAGTATGAACTAGAATGAGGAGAGATTTAAGGCAAGGCGAGCAATTAGGAGATTAAGTTAATAACATAAGTGAGAGGTGATGAGGACCTGAATTGGTAGCTGATAGAATAGTAGAAACTAATGGAATAGAGAAGAGGGGTTAAATGTGAGAGATGCTATAAATGTAGAAACTGTAAGATTTGGGTGAGGGAGAGTAAGGTGTTGAGGGTAACACCAAGGTTACAAAGCTGAGAGACATAGTGCTTATCTTATGATAGTTTAAGGTGATGAAGGGGTCTATTGAGAGTTTTTTTTAAAGGATGGGCTAGAGTTGTGAGAGACTGAAGATTAGAGAGAAGTGCATGAGGAAGTTGAAATTGGCTGGAGAAGATGGCAGGGGACATGTTTGAGGACAAATGTAGATAGCTCTTGGCAAGTGTAAACAGCATTTTATTGTTAGAACCTGGAGGATACAAAGAGTAGGAAATAAAGCCTGAGGGTTTTGAGATGAAGAGAAAGGGGAAAGAGGGAGCTTGTGTTGAATGGCCTCAATATTATCAGTAAAGTTAATAGGAGAGGTCTTTTGCTGAAGGAGAGAAGAAAAGGTCTGGAAAAGCTTTGTGAGGAATGAGTTAGGGAGGAATTGCTTCACTGCCATGGGCATTCAGTTGAAGTTGGATAACATGAATTTATAATGTAGCCAGTCACCATGGTTATGTGGGGAGGAGGGGAGGAGAAAAATGATGGGAGTAATCCAAGACCGAAGTTTGGCAAGGCATGGGTGGTGATAGGCAATGGGGCAAGGTATTTGAGCTTAGAAGACAGTGTAGAGTTGACTTGGTCAACTTACAGGGTCAAAATTGGAGGGAAGAGAAAATGAAGATGGAATAAGGGTAATGTACTGAGGGGTGGAGGGATTGGAAGTCCTTAGGAAGGTGAAGGAGAGTTAAGGCATAAGGGATGAAATATTAGGAGGTTATGGTCAGATAGAGGAATATCAGTTTTTGATTATGGAGGGGAACACTTGCTGGTAACGGTGAGATCCTGGGTGCATGAGGAAATGGTATGTGTCTCTGTAGAATCTTTTTTACTTCCACCACTTAATCTCTTCCAAGGATTACAACTCAGTGATCCTGTAATGATCAAATAAGAGGTGAAAACTTGGAACTTCATGAGTGGGCAAAGGAAGGATTTAGATGTAGGAGGGAAAGAAATGTATGGCAAATGGAGCAGAAATTGAGAATAAAACAATGTTAATACCATTGTCTGTTGGAAATTAAGGAAAGGAGAACATCACTAAAACAGTACTACGTTTACTTTCATTAACTGGAAGCAATCCTACAGAACAAAGGCAACATGGTACCATGACAGGGTACAGTAGGAAGAGTATTGGATTTGGAGTCAGATGTTCTGGGTTTGAATTCCAGCTTGTGTGATCTTGGCTAGGTCACTTAATATCTCTGGGTTTCTATTTCCTCTTATTTATGTCTGCAAAAAGAAGAATTCCTTTCAGATTCAAATCTAAGATATAATATTATATTATCATCACTATTAGTCATGGAATTTAGAGATTTAATAATTTCTCATTATTTTGAAAAAGAAAATGGAGCCAGAGACACAAAGTGAATTCTGTCTGAGGATGTACAGCTAGTCAGTGGCAGAGACAGGGAAAAGACCCACATTTCCTTAAGTTTAGATGATCCTTCTTTCCACTGCTCCTAAAATGAATGTGCTTTCTAGAGAAGGTTTTTTCAAATGGTGTCAGAAAAACTACTTCCCTCAACTTTACTGAAGTCCCTCAAGGGTCTGTCCTTCCTTGGAAAATGCCATTCTGATGTGCTCCTTTAAAGTGAACATACTGCAGGGTGGCTAGGTGGCACAGTGAAGAGAGCACTGGTCCTGGAGTCAGGAGGACCTGAGTTCAAATCCGGTCTCAGAAACTTAACACTCACTAGCTGTGTGACCTTGGGCAAGTCACTTAATCTCAAATGCCCTGCCTTCCCTCCTCCAAAAAGAAAAAAAGAAGTGAACACACCTTCCATCCCCAACAAAAGAGGGGTGTGTGAAAGGTGCCCAAGATCAGAGATGGTTCTCCTAAGCACTCTTGTCCCTGCACATTATCACTTTTTAGCATTCCTAGATGATCTTATTCATCCCATCAATGACTTTGCCACATCTAGCTCTGCTTCTTTGTTCACACAATAGGGCATGTATTCAGAAAGAGGAGGGAGAGTGGGATTGTTTGTATGAAAGGGAGACAGGGGGCAAGAAAGTGAAATCCTTAGTAGTTACAACCTGCTCTGAATTCTTGGACTCTTCATGGGAACTACTGTTACTTGATGCTAGTGGCTTAGGTGAACTTTTTCATAAAATACGAATAAAATTAGAGAAAGTATCAGACTTGAGGAAGAAGTCATTGCTTTTTAAGAGTACCTCTCAAAACTCAACACGTCTAAGGCAAAACATTACCTTTTCCCTAAAACCTTTCCCTCTACCAAGGTTCCCTACTTCTGCAAAGAGAACTGCCATCAATCCTGTTTCCCAGGTTTATAACTTCGCTGTTATCCTCATTCTCTCTCAACCAATTAGGCACCAATTCCTGCCATCCTAACTTCCCCAACATCTCTCAATTCTGACCCTTTCTCTTTACTAACAAAGTCACCATTTAGTTTAGGCCTGCACTATTTCAATGGCCTCATAATTGGTCTCCTAGCCTCAAGTCTCTCTCCACTCCAATCCATTCTTCACACAGCTGTCAAAACGATTTTCCTTAACTGCGATTCTAACTATGTCACTCCTCTAGACAATAAACAGATCCCAGTTCAGGACCATGGGTCCATTATAAATTTATGTTATATAAACTCAACTGAGCCTTCACTGCAGTATTGCAATTCATTTACTTCTTTATTCTTCAAAATGGTTCTTTCCAAACTTTTTCTTCTTTGCTCAAAGCCCCCATTCACCTTTCACCCCCCTCAAGTATCCTCTTGGCTGAAGTTCTAAACTCATTATTTCCCAAGAAAATCAAGGTCATAGTCCACAAACTCTCTCATGCTGTCCTCATGACACCACAAACCCTTAATACCATTCCCTCAAATCCCCTTTCACCCGTTACTGATGAAGAACTGGACTTTTTTCTTGCCAATTCCTCTACATGTACCCTTGATCTTATACTTTATCAATTGTCCAGCAGATTGCTCACTTAAATGGATGCTCTCTTACGAGTCTTTAGTATTTCCTTATTGATTATTTCTTTCACTGCTGCCTAACAACATGCCCAAGTCTACCCCGTCATTAGAAACCCCCCACTAAAGCCAATCATCCTTGGTAGCTAGTCATGTATCTCTCTTCCCTTTTTCAGCTAAAATTCTTGAAAATAGCCATCTACTGGGTACCTCCATTTCCTTTCTTCTTCTTCTTTTTTTTCTCACTTTCTTCTAAATCTTCTCCAATTTGGCTCCTCCCCCTGCCTTCCATCTTCATACTTCTTAACCTGTTTTACTACATTTGACACTGTTGACCAGTCCCTCCTCCTGTATATTTGCTCTACTCTGGGTTTTCATCTTCTCTGATCAGTCTTCAGTCTCTTTTGACATCACATGATCACATCCGTAATTGGGGGATGGGGAGGAGAAACGTGTTCTCTAAGACTTTTTATTTGACCCCTCTTCTCTCTATACTCTATTTGGTGACCTCATCAGTCCCATGGTTTCAATTATCAACTCTCTGCAGATGACTCCCAGATCTAGCTCTAGTTTCCCTTCTGAGTACCATTCTTGCATCACAAACTATTGGATATCTTGAACTGAATGTCTCAAAGGCATCTCAAACAGAGGACATCTTCAAACAGAACTTGTTATCATAGAATCTGAGTTAAAAGTTATTAATCTTATTCAAAATTTAAAGTTTAAAGCCATTTAGTCCAACCCATACATGAAAGGAATGCCTACCATAACATAGTCAATAAGTGTCATCCAGCTTCAGCTTGGAGACATCTGAGGAGAGGAAATTCATCATCTCTCAAGGTAAAGTATTCCACTTTTGGAGAGTTCTAATTGGAGGGCAGTTTCTTCCTGACATTAAGGCTAAATCTGCAACTCCACCCAGAGCTCCTAGTTCTGCCCTCTGAAATCCAACAGAACAAGTCTGATTCTTCCTCCCTAAGACAAGCCTTCAAATACTTGATAGAGATCACATCCCATGGGTATTCTCCAGACTGAACATGCCAAGGTCCTCCAAATGATCCTCATGACATGGACTTATGGCTCTTCCCCATCCTGTGGTCTCCTCTCTTGAGCCTATCAATGTTCTTCTTAATCATAACTGAACAGTACTCCAGATGGTTTGATGAGGACAGAGCAGAGTGGGACCATAGCCTTCCTAATCCTGGAACACACACTCCTCTTGATGAAACTCAATTCGGCACTGGCTGCTATGGTTGCTCTATCACACTGCTAACTCATATTGATCCTGCAGTCTAATAAAACTCTCAGATCTTTTCCAGAACAATCGCTGTCTAATCATGCCTTCCCCATCTTATGTTTAAGTTGTTTTTTTGTGTGTGTGTGCCCAAGGTTAAGGCTTTTACATTTATTCCTATTGAATTTTACCTTATTAGCTGCAGATCCATGCTCTAGCCTAAAGCTCTAAAGATACTTAGGACTACTGATTCTGCCATCCAATATGTTGGCTTTTGTTTCCTTTAGGAACAATTTATTCTTCCTTACAAACTGGAGAGCATGTAGGTGTTCTTTGAATCCTTTCACCTTCTCCAGGAAGGAGCTCTGTCCTACCACTGGAACAAAGATAAGTGTCATTTGGCTATGGCACAAATACCCAAAGGGGTAAGGTGGAGTCAGCTGTGGGATTAAAAAGTCTGAAAAGGACTTCTTCACAGCATCTTAAAGCTTGTCTAGTTAGAAATTAGGTAGGGTCAATCTAAGTTTTCTGCTCTGTTACCCCTGTTGGTTCCAAGTTCCTCAACAAGTATGTTTGACCATTATTACCTCCAACATGCTCTTAAAATCTCTTTGCAAAGAATATTGGTTGGGAGTGGCTCTAGTGGAATCAGATACTAAGACAAGTGAACTTTCTCCGATTTGCAGTGAGGCTCACTTTGGAAAAGCTCCCTCTTGATTCAAAAGGCTCCTGGCATGTAGCTCTTCCCATTAGACATAAGAACAAGTCTGATAGGTACCCTTTAACATCAATATTTCACAAAAATAAAGAGGAGAGAGAATCTACTAAAAAAGACAAGAACAAATGAAAACATTCCTTTAATTTAATGCAAGAACAATCCCTGAAAGAGGAAAACCATCAAAGGAAACATGTTAAAGGTAAGAATATCAAATATGGTTACAGAAATTATAAATGAATAGAGAGAATCAGAGGGAAGAGGGAAAGGATTTTTTTTTTTAAAAATTAGGATTAGCTTAGGGATAACCTAAAAAGGAGATAACAACTCTCATACTCCAATTACTTCATCTAGTAGATGAAATAGATATTAAGAGATAATAGTCTAAGCCATAAGGTCAGAAAGAAATGCTGCTAACACACACATAGGTCCTTGAACAAAGAAAATGCCACTTACGTCCTAAAGTAACAATTGCAATCATTCTTGTATCCTAGACTTCTTTGTAGCTTCTTCTAAATGAATTGACAGCATTTTATTTCCCTATCTAAGTTGGTTTTAGGTGAAAAACAGACTAGAATTATATTGTTCCTCTATATCTTTAAACCTGTAGGGAATAGCAAACAGACTAGAAATGACTGATTTATGCCCAAACTGGAGACAGGCAATGAGCTGACATGCAACATGCAATGCTGTGCAAAACACAACAAGATGAGCCAAAGTAATGGTGAAAGTAGTCAGTTGTAATCAGACTGACTAAATTTAGAGAACAGGAATAATGTTCCCCAATAGTTCAAGGCAGGAAAGTGGTCAGGTACACTTATTCTTCAGATCTCAGGGTGCAAATATGGATGCACCTAGGATAATCATTTTGGATTTCGGTAGCACCAGGATGGAATTTTATTTTTGTCCTAAAAATTGGAAAACCTAGCTACAAAGGCATCTAAAATGGCTTGTTATGACTCTTCTACTTGAATGGAGATGGCTTTGGGTTCTTATAGCCTATTCTAGGGAAGCACAAGTTCTTACAAAGGGAAAGGTCTTACCAAGCTGGAAAGACTTTAGATCAAATAAGACTATTGTGTGAAGTCCAGTCTAAGTTTGGAGAGCTCATTATCAGAGTTAGGTAGTAGGTGGTTATTTTTGGCCAGAAAAACTCATGGAACCATCTAATAAAGTATGGAGAGATTGCCATCTGCATCAATGGAAAGAATAACCATGTTGCTGAAATCACCACTCTTCGGAGGTACTGAAGAAGTGTTCATGACATATTAAGAATCTGTGAGTGATCAAAGAAAGCACAGACTAAATCTTGGAAAAGCTTGATTCTTCTCTCTTGGTTTTAATCTTCAGACAATATCTACTCCTAGGAAACACCCATCTCAGTTTTAAGTCACACCAAAGACAATGACATTACTTTCCACACATCAATGAAACAGGCAAGTAAGCAAATCAAAGCTGAAGGGCTGAGATAGTGACAGAAACCACACCAAAACACTCTTACATTATATTGATCAGATTCTATAGTGATTTTGACAGAGAAACAGATTAGTTTTGTGTTACCAGGAAATCCCAAAGTGAACTAGACACTACTGACAGAGATACTGCTGGAGGAGGAACGGAGCCATGTGGATCACTTTATCCAGGTTTGAAAAGGCATCCTTGGGTAATATGCTTCAGATTCTAAGAAAAATTCCATGCAGACCTACCTCTTGTTGTTGGTAACATGTCTGAAAGCCCCTGCCAGGCAGTCACCATCTCAGGGTTCTTTTCCACATCTGCAAAATTCTTCCACACCCTGATGGCACCATCATCTGAAGAAGAAAAGAGAAGGATGTCAAAGGCATTGTCTCTCTCAGGACCTATTTGGGAGTCTCAGGGAGAAATAGGAAGTCAAATGATCTGTGTCACTGAAAAAGAAGGAATATGTCACCTCATTTGGTAGACTGACTGATGAAGAAACGGACCTAGCCTTCTTGACTTCTATTTTTCTTTTTCTTTTATACTCCTCTCTGCAACCCAGCCAAAAAAAAAAATCATCCTGCAAAGAGGATACGAGGGTGTATTATTATTTTCCTTTTTATGGGCAAACACACCTAGCTAACTACAGAATAGGTCCTTGAACCAATTTTGGCTTCTCTATTATCTGAGACTGTTACTTCCTTCTTATTAGTATTGAAGCACTAGTTGTAAAATCCTTCAACCTGTAAGAACTATGACAAAGCCCAGACTGTGAATAGTACGCTCTTCACTTTGCCTATTCTGCTTCTATGTTAACTTTTTATGTTAAGAAAAAAAAATCAGTCATTTCTAAGGAAAACAAGTCTTTATGCCCTTTCACATCCCTTTCCCACACTTTATTTATGCACAACACACAAACCATAGTTTCAATGATGGAAACAACTGAAACCACCTGGATGGTCAAGATTAAGAAACTGAGTTGAAAGCACTATTGTTGGTTTTCAGAGTCTACTGAGTACAGGAATCTAATCCTTCATGATTTTCTTTAAGTGAAGACACACCTTTCCCATGGCCTCACTTTCATAGAAGCCCATCAGAGGAGTTAGGGGGAATGTCTGTCACGGCTGAGGTCCAACAGACCTTTATGGCTTAATGCCAAATAGAATATCGAAAGAAAAAAATAACCTTGTGTTTGTGTATTTCTTTCAGCCTTCTGCCTGTTCACTGGCTCAGTTTCCTTGTTTTGTATTTGCATCATTCAGAACTCATTAATTTATTCACAAAACCCCTGGTGATTTGGGCACTCTGAACTGTCCAAAGAAGCTGCCCATTGTAGCTGATAATCTCACCTCATACTTTGGAAAGAATCAGATCATGCGGCAGGCACTTTGAGCAAATGTTTGTTAGACTAAATGACGATATTTTCATCCCAATCTTAACCTGATCTTCTTCACACCTTTTCCTTCACTTTGGTTTTGACTTCTCAATGACTTCTCTTTCAACTTGAATTCCTCCCCTTACTCTCTCCCTCATCAACTAAGAACATTTGGTTTATTCTGTCTCCCCTCCCACCCCCACCATTAATCTGTCCTCCTCTTATAAGCACTTTCTTGATTTTTAAAGGGATGTCACAGTCTCACCTACACTAAAATACACTTTTGCTGACATGATTGTCTCTTCTCTATGTGAAACTCTTGGTTAATCAATTCAACTATACATTATCCTCTATTTTTAAGACCCTTGACCTCTTATCCTATTACTGATCATGTTTTGCTAAGCCCCAACCATAGACTACTCCATTCTCTACTGCTTTTGCTCATACTTCATGTGCTCGTGAATGAAGCTGGAGAAAATCACAAAACGTGTCTCCCTTACCTTTATAAACAATACATTTTAAAAATCCTTACTTTATCTGAACATCCCTGCTAATTACTGTTCCCCCCCCCCAATTTTTGCTAAAAGCCTTGAAAAAGTTGCTTCTACTACCTCTTCTAAACCTTTATTAGTTGAAGTTCCAATCTTACCATTCAACTGAAACTGCTTTCTCCAAAGTCATTTCTTACTTGCCAGATCTAATGGCTTTTTCTTAATTTTCATCCTTTTTTGACCTCTCTGAATTTCTGACACTATGAATCAACCTCTTCCCTACCATACTTTCTTCTCTTCAAGCTACTGCTCTCTCCTGGTTCTCCTCCTACCTGTCTGACTTCTTTTCAGTCTCCTTTGCTAAATCTTCATCCAAGTCACACCAGATAACTATAGGCATCTGCCAAGGCTCTGTTCATGGGTCTTTTTTTCTCTATATACATTATCTTGTTCTCATTAGCACTCATGTATTCAATTACCATTTCTACGCTGATGATTCTCAGATCTATTTATCTCATCATTCTTCTCTTCTGACCTCCATTTTTTGCATCTCTACTTAACTTTTTGGACATCTTGAACAGATATCCCATAAAACACCTTAAACTCAACATGTCCAAAACAGAAATCATTATTTTTTTCCTTAAATTACCTCCCGACTTCCATATTACCATATATGTTACTACCCTCCTTTTGGGCATCCAGGCTCATGACTAGGTGACTTCTTGGCCTTCTCACTTTCACTTATCCAACATATTTAATCTGTTGCCAAGTCCTGTCATTTCTACCTTCCCAATATTCCTCACACATGTCCCTCTTTTTCCTGCTGCTTGGAGTCTCTCCTCACTCCAATCTAGTCTTATACTCAGCTGCCAATAATCTTAAAGCACAGGTTTTACCTTGCTATGCTTCACCTCCCCCTCCAACCGCCCCAATTCCAGTGACTTCCTATTACCTCCAAGATTAATTATAAAATCCTTAGTTTGGCTTTCAAAGTCCATCAAAAGCTGGCCCCTTCCTACATTCTAGACTTCTTACACTTTATTACCCTTCACATATTCTACAATGCAGGGACAGTGGGTTTCTTGCTATTCCTTTCATAGGACCCTCCGTCTCTTGACTCTGTGCTTCTTTATTGGCTGTTCCATGCCTGGAGTGAGCTTTCATCATCTCTGCCTCCTGGCTTCCTTCAAGACTCAGACCAAATCACACCCTCTGCATGAAGCCTTTCTCAATCTCCTCCAAGGTTAGTGCCTTCCCTCTGAGATTACCTCCAATTTGCCCTGTACACATCATGTATGCACCTAGTCATTTGCATATTGTTTCCCCCCTTAAAAATGTGAACTTCTTTGGGGGGGGGGGGACAGGACTGTTTCTGGCTTTCTTTGTGTCCCTATTACTCACTACTGTGCCTGGCACATAGTAGACACTTAATAAATGCTTGTTGCGTGGACTGATTGTCTTTTCTAACCACCATTTCATATTGTTCCCCTACCTATTCTCACTCCCATTTCCTATAAAGGTAATGGGGAAACTCCAAAATGTAATCTCAAGCTGATTCCATCTAGTCCATGAGGTGAAATTATTGTAGTCATCCTTGCTCTAATCCAGAGAAAAAGAATCTTATACGGTAGTAGATTGTTGTGGTTAAAGATTTCATGGTAGAGCCCTGAAAGGTTCTTGAGAATGTGAGAAACTGAAGAGCAATGAATTCTGGTTACTGTTTAAATATTCAATATATTCTCAAGTACATAGTCCAAATTAGCAAAAAAAGCAGTTTACCTCCATCCTGTTTTGTTCTCATTCCCAAAATCTCTCAGTGGCTTTCTTTTCCTCTAAATACTCACAACAACAAAATTGCTAAAGTTTTGAAAAAATATCTAAAACTCATCATGTGCAAAAAGGAACTTATCATCTTTGCACCCAAACCCTCCTCCCCTCTAAATTTCCTTCTTTTTATAGAGTGTTACTATCCTTTATTCAACCAAGTTTGAAACCTTAAAGTGCTCCTTTGACTCTTCCCTCTTCCTCATACTTCATATCCAATTGTAATTCCACAATGTTTTTCACTTCCTTCTCCTCTTCACTTATGCTGTCATCCCCCACCATGCATGGACTGCTGTACATAGCTTCTTAGTTGCTCTTTCTGCTTCTAGTCCCTTCCCTATTTAACTTATCCATATAACAGCCAAAATAATCTTTATAGACAAGTCTGATTATATATCACTCTTAAAAACAACAATAAGAGCAATAAAACTTGGTTTTTTTTGGAGGGGGGAAGGGAGGACAATTGGGGTTAAGTGATTTGCCCAAGGTCACATGGCTAGAAAGTGTTAAGTGTCTGAGGCCAGATTTGAACTCAGGTCCTCCTGATTCTGGGGCCAGTGCTCTCCTCACTGCGCCACCTAACCGCCCCTAACAACAAAACTTTTAATGACTCTCTTGCCACTAGTATAAAATACAAACTCCTCAGCCTGGCATTCAAGGCATCCCACAATATGGCCTCAGTTTACTTTTCCTGATGTATTTGACATTATTCACCTTCACATGCTCTGGGCTAAAAGCCCCTGTGTTTTCCCATAAGCTGTCTTCTGCACCTAGAATGAACTCCTTCCTCAGGTCCACCTGTCAGAATCCTTATTAGTGGACACTTCTGAGATCCCTTCTAATTAGTAGTGCTTTCTAATTTTTCAATCTGCTTCTTATCACGTAATGCTATATCTTCCCAGGAGAATTAAGGTTCCTTGAGGGCCACAACTTTTTGGTTTTCTCTTTGTTTTTTGTCTTTCTGTGTGCTAGTGTCTAGCGACCCGTCTACACTTAATAAACATTTGTGGAATAGAATCCCACCTCACCATCTTCCCAAATCTACTTTTCTTCTTGACTTCGCAATTTCTGTTAATAGTTACCACTATTCTTCCAAAAGGTATGCTCAAAACTGTAGTTAAAAGCTCTTTGATTCCTCCCTCTTCTTTAAACCTCCCCCCACTTCAATACTCTCCCCCAAAACTATGGCAGTGGTCTCTTAATTGTTCTCTCTGCTTTTATCTATCGTTAATCAAACTACCAGGTTAACTATCCCAATATATATGATGATCATGAGACTTCATTGCTCAAAAAGTATCAAAGGCTTCCTACTTCCTACTAGACAAAGTAGAACCTCTTTGGCCAGAGATTCATGGCTCCATCATTCAGCTTCAGTCTACCTTCCTATTTTAATTCACAGCACACAGCTTCGCCTACTGTACACTAAAGCGAAAAGAGGATTTGACAAATTCCATGAATATGTCCCATAGCCTCTCACCTCCAGTCCACTGTTCCTTATGCCAGCAATTCCCTTTTTCCATCTCCGTTAAATTCCTACCCATTTTTCAAGACTGAGTTTAAATCTTTCTCATGAAGTGTTCCTGATAATTCCAGTTAGAAATGATTTTTCTCCCTTTCAGGAACTCTTATAGTTGTTTCTCTCATGCATATTTGTTAAGTGCTTTGAAAAGCTGGAAGTGCTATATGAAGGCTAGGTATTATTATTCTCATCAGGTTATGCTTGGCATTACTGTTAGTTGTGTATAGCTTAATTTTACCAGTAGATTGTAAATTCCCTGAGGGTGGGGACCATATCTTCTGTGACTTTCTCAGTTATTAGAATAGTTCTGCTCAATGAATGTGTGCTGAGTGGTTCAGTTTTTAACTTAACATGTGAGTGAATCAAGCATCTTATGTTTCTCTAATAAAAATAAAAAGATATTGCTTTTGTTTCTGACCCTTGATTTTTTTAAACCTCTTTGGTCAGTGATACTTGATAGAAAAAAAAAGTCTTCTGCTTGTGTCATAGAGTATGTCATCCACTCCAACCTGCTTTTAATTCATCTTCTCAGACTTCTTCCTTGATCCCTTTCCAATCCCTTAATTAACGTTTTTCATGTGACATGTTACATCAACAGCCTTCACAAAGGTCAATAAAAACATTGCCATGATTTGATCCTCGGTTGTTTTCTCCTGTACTTCTTCATAACTTTTGATATTATTGTTTCACACTTTTCTTATCTGAGATATGAAATTTGACTTCATATAATTATTGTCTTATGCTTTTTCTCTGTAGTTGCTTATATTTCTTCATTTTTATTTCCACTGTCAGTAAACATCTCCCCAGATTTCACTTTTGGTTTTTTTTTGCTTGCATTACTCTTGTGCTTTAGCTCCTACCCCCATGACATTCTCCTTTTACAGTCTCTAATACTGGAATCATCCCTATAAACAAACACTCATTCTTCTAGTCTAGCAAATAGCTTAATCCTGTAGCTCAGAAATGGCATACATTTCTCTTAATCCCTACTGACATTTCATTGTGTTGAATTTGCTCACAACCTTCTTGATCTTTTCCTCTGTAAGCAGTTACCACTCCAGTCTAGTTTAGAGGAGTACTCAATAATAGCTAACAATTCAAATGAATATGCACTTTCTATTTCTAGGTGATGACAGGAACTAGTATTGATGGTTCAGCAGAAACAGACTGTTGGGGAAAGTCTTCTTGTTGTTCAGTCTTTTCAGTTGTGTCAGATACCGGTACTCTGTGACCTGTTGGCAAAGATACTGAAGTGGCTTGCCATTTTCCTCTCTAGCTCATTTTACAAATGAGAAGCTAAGGTAAACAAAGTTAAGTGACTTGTCCAGGGTCACACAGCTAGTAAGTTTCTGAGGCTAGATTTAAACTCAGGAAGGTGAGTCTTCCTGATTCCAGGTCTGGAATCCTGTCCTGAAAACCTGTCCTGGGGAAGGTCTTACAATATGTCAAACCCAGGGCAATTAAAACATACAGGCAAAGTTTCTGCCTTTAAATGATATTTGATGTTGAAGTAATTTCCCTCAAAATCTTCTGGCATTTTATGATGATAACCCTCAATCAAGAGATTTTTTTCCATCAGGAAGAGAAGAAATACAATCAGGACAAAAGATTTCCTGAAAGAGCAAGCCTTGTTACCACTCAAACCCAGGAGTCTCAGGGTCCCACGCCTCCAAATCCATCTGCTAATGCCCCTGAAATAATATGTTACTATCCCCTGCTCCCATTTCTTTGACCAAGTGGAATGTGGCTTACCTGTGGCTGTCAGTAGCAACGAACAGTCCTGGCCATTCAGATACTCCATGGCAGTGACTCTTGTGTAGCGAGGATTTCCATTGTGGAAGTAGTCTAACTTCTCCCCTTTTTCCCAGTCCCAAAAACTTGAGGAGTATAAGGATAAAATTAAAAAAAAAAAACAAAAAAAAGAAAGTGAGAACTGCATCTGTTTTGTTAGAAGTACAAAGAAATCTTTATTAAATCCGTACCTTTTCAATTAGAAAAGTTTATACTTATTACAAATTAAACTTGTTTTCTTCCTTGGGGCATTTGAATGTTTTTTTTTTTTAAATTAATGACTTTCCATAGCATCTCTTGCTTTTGCAGAGGAAGTAATAAGATTGAATCCCCATTACAAGACTTTCTGGTACAAATCTAGTTTTGATGAGACTATTATATGTACAGTAAAACCAGGAAACCACTTTATATTTATGTACAGTATAAAAGTAACACATCTCAAAGACATAACATCTGATTCGCTGTCCATTAATCTATAATAACTACTTTGGGGCTCTGCTCCTCTATAAAGAGCAAGAGAGGATGCTCTCAACCTTTAAGAGACTGGAAAAGGGGAAGAATATCTTGTCAATTTTTGAGACCTTCCTGTTTCGAACCAAACAAGGGAGCCCCACATTCAGAGATGTTTCAGCATCCTTCAAATGTAAAGTTAAATCATGTGGAAGTTAATATTTAGTTAATACTTAATGGACTCAGGAGAATAGTTACCATGACCCTTACCAAATGCTGTCTTTATCAGCTACAGCTATGCAAGGAGTGAAGGGGTGGAATTTGACCACTGAGGGAACACCAGGGTTCCTATTAAGGAAGATCTGATCATCTAGTCTTGTAATACCTACAAAAAGAAATGGAAAAGAAAGTACCTGGTAACTAATCTGAATTTCTATGCTTATACCAAGAGACTGAGTATAGTGCCTTCTACAAAACACTGGAGAGAATACTTATGCTTGTACATGAATTTCTATAGCTATAATAGTCTATGCCAGTATGATTGTATATCAATACTGCCCTTTTTTTTTTTTTTACTGGTGCAAAGCTTTTTAAGCTATAGATTTTATGAGGGTAGGAATCATGTCTTCTATTTCTTCATATAGGAAATATCCTCTGGAAAATGCCTCTACATGTACCCTTGATACCATTTCATCTTTTCTGGCATATTACATGCACTATCATTCCCATTCTCTAATTTATTTTCAGTTTCTCCTTGACTTCTGGCTGCTTTCCTGGTACCTACAAACATGTTGTTTTCCCCAACCTCAAAAATGCCTCACTTAATCCAAACATTCCAGTTAGCTATTGCCCTTTATTTTTCCTCCCATTCTTGTCTAAACTCTTTGACAAAGTTACCTATACTTAGTGCTTCCACTTCCTTTCTTCTCACCAATGACCTCTATTGCCAAACGCAATGGACTCAGTTCAATCCTTTTTGGTACCTTTTCAGGCTCTGACACTGTCAGTCAGCCTTGGTTCTGCAATGCTTTTTCCTTTTCATGACATTATTCTCTCCTGGTTTGCCTCCTACCTGTGTGGACACTTCTGAGTCTCCTTTAATGGGATGTTCTTTCACCTCATCTCACCCTGGTTTCCTTCTAGGCAGATGAAATAGCAACTTCTGGTCCTGCCTCCCCTCCTCCTTCCCCCATGCCTGTCCTCTGAGATTATTTTCCATTTACACTGCATATATCTGTTTTTGCATGCTGTCTCCCTTAGAGTCACGGCAGAATGTGAGCAACTTGGGGGCAGGAAGTGGTTGGGACTTTTGCCTTGCTTTTTATCCTTTACTTCAGTGCCTTGCACATAATAAGCAATTAATAAATGTTTATTGCTTAAAAAATGTCTGGAGAAGGGATTAAAAGTGTATAACAAAGAAAAAAATCTAGAACCTAAGGAAGGAGGGACTTTGCCTCTTGGATGAATGGTATAAGAATGCAAAGTAATATTATTGTGCCATAAGAAATAATGAAAGTGATGACTTCCAGGAATCCTATATAGTATGAAGTGATACAGAATGAAGTGAACAGAACCAGGAAAACAATTATACAAGAATAAGTAATGCCTTAAAGAAAAACAACTTTGAAAGACTAAGAACTCTGATCAATGCAATGACCAACCATGTCTCGACAGGAACTATGATGAAGTATGTTACCTCCTTCTTAAAAGAGAGGTGATGGAAACAAGAGACATATATTAGAATCAGAAAGAATTTCTTGAAGTTACTTTTTAGAAGTACAATGGCTATGAAGCACATAGACTTCATTAAAATGGCATAGGCTGATAATTTAAATGCATTCAAAAAAGGGTTGAATACCTTCTGGGAATATGAAGGCAAAGTGGTGTTAATGACCAACCATACTCTGCCATGCACTAAGAAATACACCCACTACCCCCCCCCCCCCAAACATATATGCTATATGCTGGTATCCTCATAGAATTTATAAGTGAACCCCCTTTTTTTGGGGGGGGAGGCTGGGCAATTGGGGTTAAGTGACTTGCCCAAGGTCACAAAGCTAGTAAATGTTAAGTGTCTGAGGTAAAATTTGAACTCAGGTCCTCCTGCCTCCAGGACTGGTGTTCTATTCACTGTGCCACCTAGCTGCCCCTAATGCTCTTTCTTGAAAGTACTTGAAAAAATCTGGCTGTTATTCATCCTTCATACTCAAAGAAGATTAATGATATCATCATGTGGGGGATCAAGGTACTCAGTATTTATAAGTACTCATTCTTGAAAGTACTTGAAAAAAGCTGGCTAGATAAAGGGTTAATGTGTTACATGGTTTTGTTACTATATTTTTTCTTTAGGCACCTCACTTCTTCAAAAATGGACGTATGAATATCTGTCCTAGTGTCATTTCATCCTTATGACAAGGGGTTTAAGCTGATTAAACAAAGGATAACCAGGTTGTAAGGTTTCAATTACATTAGTTAAACAGTACAGCTTTTTTGTGTTCTTCATTTTCACTTTTAACATTTTGGTGGTAGAACTCTAGGTACAGTTTTGATCCAAAGAAGTTAAGGGAAAGGTGATACTTCAGATTCTCAAATTATTAAGAAATTATATGTATATTGTGGACACTAGCAGAAGAGATCCAGTGCCATTGAGGATGCAGTTGAAGGAAGAACCAGGAGTAATAAAGGGAAATGGAGCATGGAATGGAAAACAGAAAATGGAGAAAATCAACTGCCCAGGTATAGGACTCTCAATGAGAGAGACTGCTCCATTTTGCTGATGACAGTTTACTTACTTGGTTAATCTGGTTCAAAGTGTTAAACTTTGTTGGTTTTCAAATAAAGGCAATACTGAACCCAAACTCTGAATATGATAAATAATTGAACGAGGCCATGATTTAAAATTAGCATTCAGTCATTCTCAGTTTAAGTATACATGTGTTATTTTGACATCTTGCAATCTCTCATTTGCTGATTTTTATAGCAGTTCAACAGTCCTCCTGACAAACACATCTCATCCCATTTTACTAAATCTGAGAAAGTGAATCTAAATCTGATCTACACAAAGATGGCCTATTCTGTTTGCAAAACACCAGCTTTACTTTCCTGAACACCCAGATCTGATTTTACTATTTAATTCTGACCTGAAACACTACAGCAGAAACTCTCTTTTAATGTCATGGGCCCAGATAGCCTCTGACTATTTTCTGAGGCAGACTCAGCAATAGATTTTCTTGAGCAATAGGTTAACCAATTCATTTTAGAAATCCAAACTGAAAGGCTGAGCTCTCAAAGAACTTCCATTCTCTAAGGAAAACAATTTCTGGATATGACAGTTCAGGGAAGTAAGGTGTTGAGCACTGGTTTCAGAGAACGATCTAGTTCTACTTTACCTGGGAGGATATGGAAAGGCTTTCTGGAGGAGGTGGTGCTTGAGTTGAGACTTGAAGAGAAAGATTTTAATAGGTGATTATGGAGAGTGTACTCAAAGCAGGAGGGGATGGGCTTGCAAGTAAAAGATGGCAGGATAAGACTGGCTAGTATCTAATGTGGCCGGAATGTAGAATGTATGAAGATGAATGAAGTAAAATAAGGCTAGAAAGGAAGAATGGAGGCAGCTGGCAGACATCAATGGGGTAAAGGAAAAGGGGAGAAAAATATAATGTCCACTATATGCCAGCCACTGTGCTAAGCCCTTTGTGCAAATATCTCATTTGATTCTCACAACAACCCTGCAAGGTAGATGCTATTAATGTGCCCATTTAATAGTTGAAGAAATTGAAGTAAACAGAGGTTAAGTGACTTGCCTTGAATCACATTGAAAGTGTCTGAGGTAAAATCTGAATTCAGGTCTTCCTGACTCTGGGTATATCACTCTATCTACTGTACCACCAGCTGTCTCTAAGATGATAAATTTTCAGACATTTGTGAGCTTTATCTATCTTGCTGACTGCTACCTCATAAAGACATGAAAAGTTATAAAGGACCAAGATTAGCTTTCAATAGTGTACTGGATATACCTGTTAATGAAACATGAGCCAGAGACATAACAAAAGGGAAAAAAACCCAAAAGTGTAAATGAGGCTATACATAAAAGTGTTTCAGAAATATCACTGGGCTTGAGAAGTAAACAATCATTTATTATGCTCAGTGGAGCAAGGGGTGTATACTAGAACCATTTAGATGCCTGGTGAATATCATGAGATCACATAATTCAGCTTAGCTAAATAACCTGGTTTAGACAGATGAATAATTGGAATGGCATTTGACAAAGGCCCCACTCTGGTAGTACCCTTTAGCTCAGCTGAGAGCGACAAGAGTTTATCTTATTGAGCCCTTCTTGTGGATTTAAAAAAGTAACACATATTATTCACTGGAACCTCATGGGACAGGGAGAAAGGCCAAAGTGGTAAATCAATAGGATCTGTTAAGAGTTTCTAAATTATTGATTTTATGCCAGGTTCTTTGGCAGCACTGGACCCATCGTCTACAAACAGTTTAGTTCCTGAAAGCCCTGGTTGCTGACTTGCAAATCCAAGGCCCTTAGAGTTCCTGCATTCACTTAAAATGGTGTAGTTGCATCATTTACCAAAAAGGGAAAGCCCACTCTTAATTTGCTAGCTCACACTGAAAAAAAAATGGTTACTTTTCTTTTAGTGCTTATTTTGATGAAATTGGGCTCTTTCATCACTAAATTTTACTGAGTGGTACATAGTACATGCACTTCATTTCTCTGCAAAGAGTATTTCTGTTCTTGGGTATGTTCTAGGCTATGGCTAACAAATCTACAAATACACTATGGTCTAGGTTCTTAAAGAATAATATAAGTATGATATAAGTCATTTGTTCTTTTTCCTCTGTACTTATTTCTGAAACTTACTTGATGAAAAACTGTTTGGTGTAGTAGAGAGAGTGCTGTATTTGGAGTCAGAAAGGACTTAGATCCAAATTCTTCCACAAAAAAAAAAAATGTTCTATCTGGGTGACTTTGAGCAAGTCACTGACTCTATGTGCTACAATTCACTTGTCTGGAATATGGAGAAATGACATCTATACTAATGAACTCATAGTATTATTGTGAAGGTCAAGTAAGATAATGTAGTATGGATAGCATTTGGGTGAAGATCAAAGGATGTAGCAACAGAGATGATATTGTTAGCAAAGTATACTACAGACTACTTAGATAAAAGGAGAAAACCAATGAAGAGTTTGGGAAACAGATCATACTCCTGGCACAGACGCATTATATAACAGTGATGGGGAATTTGAATTCTTCAATTCTATTTTGGAGCTCTCTGAGAAAAGCAGAGTAGCTAATAATTTCTTGGTTTGCTTTAATAATAAGTTTATCTTTCTAAAACTAGAATCAACAAGATAGGGTCAATAAACATTTATTAAGAACTTACTATGTGCCAAGTACCATGCTAAGCTCAGGATATACAAAGAAAGATATAAGACAGTCCCTGCATTCAAGGAGCTCAAAATCTAATGGGGGAAGACAACATGTAGAAAGAAGCTGAAAAGCTGGAGGCAGAGGGGAGTGGGAGGTGAAAGGTAGGAGAGATGGCTGCATGAGGGGAAGATGAAACCCTGAAGCCAGGGTGGGAAATGATCTGAGTTGTAAGTTTCAGAGTAGATCACATCTTATAGAATGATGAGATTCTGGTGATCATACAAGTCAGAAAAGAAGCCAGGTGGGAAATGATGAGGTGAATTACCTGGGTGCCTACTTCATGAGGATCTGGAAGCAGCTCCCATCCAATCAGAGGGAGAGAGAAGCCACCAGGGACAGGAGGTGTGCATTCAGAACTGATCAGAACTGATTTCTTCTTTTCTTTTTTGCTTTTTGGAGGGGGGAAGGCAGGGCAATGGGGGTTAAGTGACTTGCCCAAGGTCATACGGCTAGTAAAACTCAAGTCCTCCTGACTCCAGGGCTGGTGCTCTATTCACTGTGCTACCTAGTCGCCCCTCAGAACTGATTTCTTCTTGATGATGAGAAAACAATAAAGAAAATGGCCATTCAGGATCACTAACAAGGAGTTACAGGTCACTGAAGTAGAAATGATGGGAACATTGAGAGAAATCATAGAAGAGGAAAGGAAAATTGGTCATAACCTGGCATACATGCTAGATTTTGGAAAAGTAGACTTTATGGCTATAGAGAGAGGCTATAGCCCATCAGCTCAAAAAGGCTAGGAAGCTCTACAAAATGAAATTCTGAAGACACAAAGGAAAGCAATTCCAATGAGAAAGGGAGAATTTTGTCTAATAGGATTGTTGTGAACATGCATAGAACTCAACAACCAATTTAGACTTAAAAGATATGTATTATTGTAACAGTACTAAACAATAGTAACTGTCCCAATTTTCAAAATAAAGAAGAGAATAGATATTGTTAATGAAAGGCTAGTGATTTTGATGTGGATTTCTGGTGAAATTTAAAATGCATTATTAAAGAGATGGGTTGGACTAGATGACCCTTCAAATTTCTAAATTTCATGTTTATTGCTTCCAAAACAGGAAGCAGGGATCAAGAGCCCCCATGGACTTATAAAGAGTTTGTAGAACAAGGGTGTAGTACTTAGAGATTATCTAGATTTTAGTGAAGTACTTATCAGTCTCTCACATAATCCATGGAATCAAGATAAAGGGATGTGGGCTAAACAATAGCATAAAGCTGCTTCAGACAGTAAATACTTACTAGCCCTGTGACCTTGGGCAAGTCACTTAACCCCAATTGCCCTGCCCTTCCCCCTCCAAAAAGCAAAAAAAAGAAAAACCAAACAAACAAACCCCCAAACAATAGCACAATGAAGTATTTGGAACTGATTGAACAGTTGGGCACAAAAAATAATTACTAATTAGGTGTCAACTTGCAAAGCAGTCTTTGGTGCAGGGGTGGGGAACCTGTGCCCTTCAGGCCCTCTAGGTCTTCAAAGACATGAATCCAAACTTCATAGAATTCCCTTAATAAAAGGATTTATTTTGTTAAACTTGGACTCAGTCAAAAGGCTGCACAGAAGGACCTAGAAAGCCATATGTAGCCTTGAGGCCTTAGGTTCCCCACCCCTGGTCTAGTGGATTGGCTAAGGGATCTACATACCAGGTCCTGTGCAGTTTAACATAATGATCAATAACTGAGAATGGCAACATCATGCTTAATGAATAAGCAGATGAAACCAAGCTACAAGGGATAACTAACATGTTGGATGATAGTAATATTTAGGATTGTAAAGTGCTTAGCACAGTGCCTGGCACACAGTAAGCAGTATATAAATGTTAGCTATTATTTTAAAAGATTTCAACTGGATGGAACATTGGACTGAACCCAAGAAAAAAATTAACTGGGGGAAACAGAAAGTCTTACACCTTGGTTCAAAAACCCAGTTTCCCAAGAATGTGTAGCTAGAGAGATATTTGGATGAAAAATATCTGGGGATTCAAAAGATCCCAGATATACAAAAATATGTACATTTGCTCTTTTTGCAGTGGCAAAGACATGGAAGCTATATGGACATCAATTACCAATGGCAGAACAAGTTATGGGGGATTAATGGAATAGCACTGTGACATAAAAAATGATATAAGGGATGGATTCAGAGAAACCTAGGAAGACTTGTATGAAATGATGCAGAGAAAAGTAAAAAAGAACAGAAAAGCAATTTACTTGATAACAACACTGTAAAGACAAACAACCCTAAAAACCTGAACCCTGCAGGGCAATGCAATGACTAACCACAATTGTGGAGGACCAAAAATGAAGCATGCTAACCACCTCCTGTCAGAGAGGTGATAGCCTTAAGACGCAGAATGAGATGCACAATTTTGGACACAGTGTAATGTTCTACTTGACTATGTGTGTCTATTACAAAGGTTTTGTTGTGTTTTTTTTTCCCCCTGAGCAGGTGGAAGTGGGAGGGGAAAAAAATGCTCACTAATTAAAAAAAAAAACAAAAACTGAAAATGCTGAAACCAAAACCAAAATAATTAGCATTTATAATAATAAGCATTTGTTTAGAGCTTTAAAGTTTGCAAGGTACTTTACGTGTTATCTCATTTGATCCTCACAATAACCCTGTGAAATAGATGTAATCAACATCCCGATTTTACAGATGAGGACACCGAGGCTCAAAAAAGTTAAATGACATGGCCAGGATCACATAATCAGTCAGTAAAGGGTGAGGCAGGACTTAAGCATACATTTTTTCTGACTGAAGGTCCAGCACTTTACACACTCAGACATCTAGCTGACATCTTAAGAAACAAAAAAATACAAAACAAAAAAACAATCTGGGAGTTTTAGTTCATTGCAAACTCAACATAAGCTAATAGCAGCAGCACCTAAAACTCCATCATGATACCGAGGTAACTCTGTTTTCTTGAGGACTATGTTAGTGATGAGTAAAGCTCTGGCACCACTGGTCCTGACTATTCTACACTATGCATGAGGGACTCTAGGCCCAGGGCTGGGGATGGAGTGTCTTGTTTGGGGAACAGCAAGGAAGTCACCATTACTGAACTGCAGTGTATATGGGTGGAATGAGGTTGGTAGGGGCATAGAAACTGGAAAGGTGAGTGGGGGTGGGTGGTATTTTATAAAGGGCTTTGAACACCAAACACATTTTATATTTGATTCTAGAGGTGATGTTAACTTTAGCAGAAGGTGACATGATTGGACTTGTGCTTTAGGAAAATCATTTTGGAGTTTGAGTGGAAGATAGGTTCGAGATTTTTCCTGAGGAGGACAATTAGAATGGAAAAGGTACAATACCATAAGAAGACGAGTTGAGGGGAGGCTAGGGGGTGCAGTGAATAGAGCACTGGCCCTGGAGTTAGGAGGACCTGAGTTCAAATATGGCCTCAGACACTTAACACTTACTAGCCTTGTGACCTTGGGCAAGTCACTTAACTCCAATTGCTCTGCCTTCCCCACTCCAAAAAAGCAAAAAAAAAAAAAAGACTAGCTGAAATTTGGTAATGTTTAACATGGAGAAAATAGGAGGGAGAGGAAAGGAAAAGGACAGGAGAGATAGGGAGACAGAGCGGTCATGTTAAATATCTTGAAGTACGTGAATGACCACAACGTAGAAGAGAGATTAGACCAATTTTGCTTGGCCCTGCAGGGCAAATTTAGGAACAACTGTTGGAAGTTTTAAAGAAGGAAATTTAGAAATGCTCTAAATTAATATTGATTAGAGAAAGGCAAATTAAAATAACTCTAAAACAATCCATCAGATTGGCTAACATTACAGAGAAGGAAAATGACAAAGGCTGGAGAGGATGTAGAAAAATAGGGACACTAATGCACTGTTGGTGGAGCTGTGAACTGGTCCAACCATTTCGGAGAACAATTTAGAACTATGCCCAAAGGGTTATGAAAATGTTCATAAAACACTCTTTGAGCCAGCAATACCACTACTAAGTCTGTAACCTAAAGGTCAAAGAAAAGGGAAAAGGATCTGTAGGTACAAAAATAATTACAGAAGCTCTTTCTGTGGTGGAGGAGAACTGGAAATTGAGGGGATGCCCATCAATTGAGGAATAGTTGAGCAAGATGTGGTACATGATTGTGATGAAATATTACTGTGCTATAAGAAATAGTGAGGGGAATGGTTTCAGAAAAACCTGGGAAGACTTAAATGAACTGATGCAAAGTGAAATGAGCAGGTCCAGGACATCATTTTATATAGTAACAGCAATACTGTAATTGTAAGTGAAATATTATAATATTGTAAGTGAAAGACTAAGCTACTCTAACACAAAGGTCCAAGACGATTCTGCAGGAATCATGATGAAAAGGCTTTAATAGACTGAAAGCTCAACGTGAGTTAGCATTGTGACGTGCTAGCCAACAAAACTAATATGATTGAAGGCTGCTGATTCCAATATAGGGAAATGATAGATAGTTCCACTTTAATTTTCTCACATCAGACCCCTTCCATAATACTGTCTTAAGTTCTAGGCCCCATGGTATTAAGTACATGGATAAAATGAAGAGTGTCTAAGATACCAGGTGTGTCCTTATACCCAAGATTGGGTGAAAGAATTGGACATTTTTAGTCTGGAGAAGAGAAGACTCAGGGTGGGACAAGACAGCAGTGTTCAAGTATTTGAATGACTATCATATGGAGGAGAGATCAATCACGTTTCATTTGGCCCCAGAGGGTAGAATCAATAGGAAGGGGTGGAGTTGGAAAGAAGCAAATTTTGGTTAGATTTCAAGAAAAAAATTTCCTAAAAATTAGAACAGTCTCAAAGTATTATGGGTTCCCTTGAGAAGTAGGTTAAACTCTCTCTCCTTGCAAGTCTTCAAGCAGATGGTAGCTGATCACCTATGTTATTCCTTTTATGACTTCATTCTTGACTCCTCTCATGCTGTTAGGATGTCTAGAAACCAAACCCTGGAAGATTTTACACTTTTCTCCCTGGATAAACTGCCTGATTGGTGGTGGCCTTAGTCATTAATAGATGACATCTAGGTCATCAGATTTTTTTTTTTTTGCAAAAGTAGATTTAGGAAAAACTTCTTAATAATTAGAGCTATCTGAAAAAGAGAATGGACTGCTTCCATGGCAAGGGGTTCCCCCTCCTTGATTTTCAAGTGGATATTACATGAAAAATTTGTTGGTTATTTTATAGAGGCAATTCTTTTCCAGGTATTGGCTGGTCTATATGAGGCTCTTCAATCTGAGATTCTTTGATATTCATGTAGTTAGGGGATCTGCAGGTCAAATTTCCAAAATACTAAATCATTAGGGATATCTTCCAGGGGTTCTTTGTACTTCTGTTCCTGCCCATTCTGAACTATGAAAAGTGCAGGCTACCATATAGGTTAAGTGGAAAATGTCCAATTGTCCTCAGCTATGCCTCTCATCTGCTTCTGACACTGATGCCTTAACATAGTATGGAAGTGTTTCTGGTTTCTCAAAGACTACATCAGTAGAGAGCAAGATCTGGCAGATTCTACCAAGTTCCTGATGCTTCAAATAAGAGCCCTGTGACTGAATGCTTATCTGTTTCATATAGATCAACCTGGCTAAATCTGCAGGAACTCAATAGCAGGTTAGTTGCATGGTGATGAAGTTCTTGTCAAAGCAAATCATGAAGATCATTTATGAAAGCACAGAGGGCTTGGTGATCTGCATTAGTCAAAGGAAGCATCCATACTGAAGAAATTAAAAAAAAAAATCTTAATGGGGAGCTTTCTTCAACAGAAAAAAAGTCTCTTTCTCACTCCTCAATTCTAAAAGTAGAAAAGAAGCAAGTCAAACATAGCATTTCAGGTATTATATGTGTGGAGGCCCCACTTACCCTTCTGGATGATCTGCTGTGCTTGCTTTCTCACTCGCGTGTTTCTAAGAAACCGCCATTCCCGCTCTTTTCGGATTTGACTCTCCAGGTCATGTTCTTCTGGGATCTTTGAAGAACAACAACAAAAGATGAAATCAGGCTCAATGCCTTGAAGGAACATTTGAAAAAAGTCTTCTTCCTTCATGTTTTCCTTAAATGCTAAAATAAATGACAGAGTCAGTCTGGAGAAAAATGGCATTTTGGTCAGGGCTAAATGTCTTTTTTTTTTTTTTAAGCAATCGGGGTTAAGTAACTTGCTCAAGGTTACATGGCCAGTTATTTCTGGGTGTGGTGCTGAGTGCCTGAGCACGGGATTCGATCTCCAGGTCGTCCCAACACTGGAGCTGGTGCTCTTACTCGCTGAGCCACCTGGCCGCCCCTGCTAAATGTCTTTTGATGTGTAAAAACAGATGGCTAGAATAATGAGCATTTAAAGGGCTTCACATTTTTTAAATCTGGTGGTTAAGTAGCTAATAGCTGGAGACCCATTATATTGCAATATATATACAAAATGGAGAAAGAGGAAATTATATGAGTGGACAGATTGACAGGGCGTCTGATGTAGGGCCAAAGCTGGTGGGAAGTTTACTGCATTTTGTACCAGGAGGCTGAGTTGAAATCCTAGCCTTGATTCTTTCTTTTTGTATAACACTGGGTGAGGCATTTCACCTCCTCGTTGAGAATTGTCTCAGTTAGGGAAAAAATATTTGTACTATCTACTTTCCATTTTAAATAAACCTTAAAGTGCTATACAAATGTGAGTTGTCACCATCGTCAACACCATTATTAATTCTTCTCATCTTTTTGAGGGGGTTCAGATAGAAATGTCCAAGAAGAAGTCATTGCTATTATTCTTTTATATTTGATTTTTGGTGGAGACCATTGTACACATGGATAAAATACCCACTTTTGAAATTGAGACTGTACTAGGGCAGCTAGGTGGCACAGTGGATAGAATGCCAGGCCTGAAGCCAGGGAGGCTCATCTTCTTGAGTTCAAATCTGATCTCAGACACTTACTAGCTGTGTGATCCTGGGCAAGTCACTTAACCCTGTTTGCCTCAGTATCCTCATCTGTAAAATGAGTTGGAGAAGGAAATGGCAGACCATTCTAGGATCTTTGCCAAGAAAACCCCAAATGGGGTCACAAAAAGTTATACATGGTTGAAAAACGACAATAACAACAAGTAAGATGTGAGGATTTTTTTGTATGTTCTCTGAAAGCCTCTTTGGGACCAACTCTAGTAACAGCTAGGGCATCAATGATGACACGTGATCCAGTTCCTATGTAACTTTAATCTTGCCCTATAGGTCTCCATAGTTTGAGAGCTTTTCCTTCTATGGTGTTTGGAGATTTTGTGTATTCAGCACAGTGACATTTATTAAAAATGTTTTTAAAATTTTGTGGACCATATTATGTTCGTGATATACTTGATAATGGCCTGGTGCTAGTATAGTTTATTTACTAAACTCTAAAGGATATTTAGGGGTTTGCATTTATAGCTCAAGGCCTTGTTATCTATTAGCTTATAAAGGACAGGGAGCTTCTGAAGTATAATTCTAGCCACTGGATAAGTATTGCTTAGATGCTAAATTTTTGTAACTTGCATTTTCTGCAGAGTTTCTCCATTTTACTGCTTAATCTGTGTCAGTGATGACAATGTGATGAATAGTGGTGGTGTAGAGTGGGTGAGACGGGTGGTGTGTGTTACAGGTAGTGGAAGAGCACAAAGTGGGGAGGAATAAAAGGTTGGGGGTGAGTCAGGAGGTATCCTTCACTTCTCTCTTCTTGAGGTGTCACCTTTCCTACTGGTTTTACCTCTTCTCAGCTTTTTCTTTTCACCTATTTCACTTCCCCAAATCTCAAACTGGATTCAACAGTGCTTATTAAATGGAAACATTAAGTAATTTAAAAAACCACCCTACTTCTTGAAACATATAAGAGTTAGTCTGATATAAAGCAGCTCTAAGTGTTTTGCCTAGATTCCCTTGATTACTATGCATGGGCTGCAGAAATGTTCTGTGCTACCATGTCAGAGCTTCTATGCTTCCCAACTAAGGTACAGCCCAACAGTACTCAAACTTTTGAACAAAGTCAATGGTAATGAGAGTCAATGGTAATGTTGTGGAATCAATAGGCTGACAGAGGTAGCCTCTGGGGTTTGACAATCACCTACAAACCATTTTTATAACAAATTATTTGGGTTCTTAGCAAAAGTGGAGAGTACAAGGCTAAGAACAATGGGTATATCTTTTGTGTCTATCTCTCCACACAATGGTGCCATATTAACTACATACATATGTACCAAATGAAGGAATGGATATGATTTTATATTTTAATAAATGAAAATATAAGATATTAGGAAGGAGGAGGGCTTAAGACTGTACTTGTCTACTTTATATGCCAAAGGAATCAGTTATCAAGTTTAGAGAAAATAAGACAATAGTAGTTTTCAAAAATTCACTGTGCTACAATAATAGAAAACTTGTTTTCCTTTTCCCTGTATTACATTAAGAAGTGTTAGGTTAGATAGTCACAAACTAAAGCTGGATATAAAAATGTTATTGAACTTGAGTTCAAAGCCTGTATCTGGTCCAGGTACTAGTTGTATAACCAAGGGCAAGTCACTCACTTAACTTCTCTGAGCATCAGTTTTATTATCTGTAAAATGGGGATAATAAAATCTATAGTAGATACCATATCCCAGCATTGTCACAAGGCTAAAATGAACAAATGTATATAAAGAGCTTTCTAAATCTTAAAGTGCTTACTTATTGTCAACAACAAGAAGAAGCATTCTGGAAACGGATATTTCTGTTGATATGAAGGTTGGAAAACTGTTATTTGCAAAATGCTCTGAGAAGATATGCTATTCAAATTTAGTTCTAGGTTATTAGGACTAAGGCCACTGTTTCCTCCCTACTACAGATACAATCCACGGGTGATTAAGCTCATTTCTACAAGAAAAAACATAGCTTGAGTTCAATCACCCCCCTTCTTTTTTGGGGGGTGTGTGTGATTTTTTAATGGTTTTTAGTATTTTATTTTTCCTCAGTTATATGTAAAAACTATTTTTAAGATTCATTTTTTAATTCAATTTTTAATTTATTAATTTGTTTGTTTCCTTTTAGTTTGCAGGATTCAATTCCACAATTCCTTGAATTTCACATTTTGTCCCCTTCCTTCCCCTCCCTCCCATAGCGTCTTATAATCAAGTATAGGATCTGTAAATACTTTCACATTAGACAATGGTCAGGTTATAAGGATGGATTGTACCAGCTGGAATGAAAAATGGTAAAGAGGACATAAAATCAAATAAGAGAACGAAAAAGATCAGGTATTTTGCTTCCACCTGGATATAAATTTAGTTCTTTCTAGTTCTTTCTCTGGATGCATGTTTTTCTCTCCATCATGCGTCTTTTGGTATTGACTTATATCCCTGCATTGTTGAGAAGAGTCCAGTCTATCAAAGTTGGTCATCACACATAAGTTGTGTCTGTAATTGTGTACAAATTCCTCCTGGTTCTACTCTTCTCACTCAGCATCAGTTCTTTTAAGCCTCTCCAGGTAAATATGAAGACTGCCTGCTCCCCGTTTCTTATAGTGCAATAATATTCCATAACATGCATATACCACAACTTGTTCAGCCATTCCTCAATTGATGGACACCCCCTTAATTTCCAATTCTTTGCCACAACAAAAAGAGCTGCTATAAACATTTTTGTACATATGGGTCTTTCTCCCATTTCTATGATCTCTTTGGGATATAACCCTAGGAGTGGTATTGCTGGATCAAAGGGTATGAAAGTATTTATAGCCCTTTGGGCATAGTTCCAGATTGCTTTCCAGAAAGGCTGGATCAGTTTAACATTCATTTTTTAAAGCTTAGAGTTCCAAATTCTCTCCCTTCCTTCCTCCCTACCCCATCTCATTGAGAAGGCAAGCAATTTGACATAGGTTATACAGATGTAGTCATGCAAAACATACCCATAATAGTCATTTTGTGAAAGAAAAAACAGACAAAAAAAAACCTCAAGAAAAATAAAGTTAAAAAAGTATACTTCAGTATGTATTCAGACACCATCAGTTCTTTTTCAGGGGATGGACAGCATTTTTCATAAATCCTTCAGAGTTGTCTTGGATTAGTTATTGCTGAGAATAATTCATTCACTGCTGATCATCCTATAATACTACTGTTACTTTGTACTCAGAACATTTCATTTTGCATCAGCCCATATAAGTCTTTTCAGGTTTTTCTGAGAGTATCCTGTTCATTTCTTGGAGTACAATAGTATTCCATCATAATCATATACCACAAATAGTTTAGCTATTCCCTAATTGGTGGGCTTCCCCTCAATTTCTGATTCTTTGCCCCCAGGAAAGAGATGCTATAAATATTTTTGTATATTTTCCCTTTTGTTTTTTTTATCTCTCCTGGGATACAGACAGACCTAGTAGTGGTATTGTTAGGTCAAAGGGTAGGCATGGTTTTATAGCCCTTGGGCACAGTTCCAAATTGCTCTACAATGCATTAAAGTCTCATTTTTCCAACATCCCCTCCAAAATTTGTCATTTCTGTCCTCTTAGCCAATCCTATAGGTAAGATGTAGTACCTCAGAATTATCTTAATTTGTATTTCTCCAATTAATAGTGAGTATTTTTTCATATGGCTATAGATAGCTTTGACTACTTCATCTGAAAACTGATTATATCTTTGGATCATTTATCAATTGAGGAATGGCTCTTATTTTCATAAATTTGACTCAGTTCACTATATGTTTGAGAAATGAGACCTTTATCAAAGAAACTTGCTTCAAATTTTTTTTCACAGTTACTATTGCTAATTGTATTTCCCTCCATCCTATTCCTTCCCTCCTCGTTTATTCTATTCTCTCCTGTCACCCTGTCCCTCTTCAAAAGTGTATTGCTTCTGATCACACCCTGCTCTCCCTTCTCTTATCTCTTTCCAAACCTACTTTCTTGCTAGGTAGGAGATTTCTATACCCAATTGAGTATGTATGTTATTCCTTCTCTGAGCCAATTCTGATGAGAGTAAGGTCCATTCACTCACCCTCATCTCCCCTCTCCACTGTGAAAAAGTTTTCTTGCCTCTTTTATATGAGATAGTTAACTCCATTCTACTTTTCCCTTTCTCTTTCTACCAGTACATTCCTTTCTTTCATCCCTTAATTTTATTTTTTTACATATCATCCTTTCATATTCAACTCACTCTTGTGCCCTCTGTCTATATATACTCCTAACTACCCTAATAATGAGAAAGTTACAAGTATTATCTTCACATGTAAGAATGTAAACAGTTTAAAATTAAGTCCTGAAAGTCAAAATTTCTGTTCAGTTCTGCTTTTTTCTTCAAAAATTCTTGGAAGTCTTCTATCTCACTGAATGCCCATTTTTTCCCCCTGAAGGATTATACTCAGTTTTGCTGGGTAGGTGATTCTTGGTTTTAACCCTAGCTCTTTCCCCTGAAGAATATCATATTCTAAGTCCTATCCTTTAATTTAGAAGCTGCTAAATATTGTGTTATACTGACTGTGACTCCACAATATTTGAACTGTTTCTTTCTGGCTGCTTGCAATATTTTCTCCATGACATGGGAACTCTGGAATTTGGCTATAATATTCCTGGCAGTTTTCATTTTGGGATCCCTTTCAGGAGGTCATCAGAGGATTCTTTCAATTTCTATTTTAGCCTATGGTTCTAGAATATCAGAGAAGTTTTTCTTGATAATTTCTTGAAATATGATTTTTTTTATCATGGCTTTCAGGAAGTCCCATAATTTTTAAATTATCTCTCCCAGATCTATTTTTCAGGTCAGTTGTTTTCCCAATTAGATATTTCACACTGTCTTCTATGTTTTCATTTTTTTGTTTTGTTATATTGTTTCTTGATTTCTTATAAAGTCATTAGCTTCCATTTTCTCCATTTTAATTTTTAAGGAATTATTTTCTTCAGTGAACTTTTGCACTTCTTTTTCTATTTGCCTAATTTTGCTTTTTAAAGCCTTCTTTTCTTGAGTGGCTTTTTGGACCTCTTAGCCTAGTCTGTTTTTTAAGGTGTTATTTTCTTCAGTATGCTTTTGTGTGTCTCCTTTAGCAAATTGTTGACTCACTTTTCACGATTTTCTTGCATCACTCTCATTTCTCTTCCCAGTTTTTCCTCGATTTTCACAATCCTTTTTGAGCTCTTCCATGGCCTGTGACCAATTCATATTTTCCTTCGAGACTTTGGATGTAGGATCCTCGACTTTGTTGTCCTCTTCTGAATGTGTATTTTCATCTTCCTTGTCACCATAGTAACTATCCATAGTCAAGAGTTTTTTTTTCCTGTTGTTTGCTCATTTTCCCAGTCTATTTGTTGACTTTTATCTCTCTATTAATTCCTCTAAGGTGGAGGGCACATTGTCCCAAGCTTCAGGAGTTTTGTGCAGCTGTCTTCAGAGATACTTCTAGGGACCTGTAAGTTTTTAGTTCTTCCAAGGTAGTAGGATCTAAGGAGAGGTGTTTATTACTCTCTTGGCCTGTGAGAGACCACAATTACTCTTCTTCCCTGGAACTGTGAGGAGGGTCCTCCCTCCACTGCTGTCACAAGCTCTTGCTCTACTCCTCCTTGCTCTAGGGCTGTCACTCAGAACTGTGACCCGAATCCGAGGATAGGTAAAGCGACAGAGTGCTAGCAAAAAGACCCTTGCAATCTCCTTCTGATCGGTTGTTCGACCTCTTACCATCTGTGGGCTGAGAGCTGCTGCTGACACTGCTGATTCAGTCACTCCCAAGATTTTCTCCTGATTTGGTGGAGCCGTGCTGGCATGGTCTGCACTGAACTATACTCCACTCTCGCTCAGGTGCTACAGATCTTTCCTGTTGATCTTCTAAGTTGTCTTTGGCATCTGTGGGCTGAGAGGTCTGGTAACCACCATTGCTGCCAGTGATTCAGTCACCCCAAAGCCTGCTCCGAATTTGCTGGAGTTTGCTCTGCGCTGTACTGTGTTCCTCTCTCACTGGTACAACAGACCTCTCCTGCCAACCTTCCAAGTTGTCTTGGACCGGAAATTTGCTTCACTTCATCTTTTTGTGGGTTCTGTTGCTCTAGAAGTTTAGAGTAATTTTTAAAAAGGTATTTGGAAGGGTTTGGTGGAGAGCTCAGGTGAGTCCCTGCCTTTACTCTGCTATCTTGGCTCCACCTCCAAACTACCTTCTTTGTGAGAAAAGACACTTAGTTTGAAAATAAAAAAATAGGAGCACTCACGTGGAGTCAGGGGAATCTGAGGTATGAATCCTTCCTCTAACACTTACCTAAGAGGTGATTACAGGTGAGTAATTGCAGAAAGGGACCTCTGAGGCCATTGAATTCAAATTCCTTTTGACAAATGAGAAAATCAGTGCCAGGTGGGGCTTAATGACCTGCCTAAAGTCACACACTAGTAAGTATCAGATAGAGGTGGGATATGAACCCAGATCATCTGACTCCAGAGCCAGTGAACCTTTTCCAGTGTACCATCTGAGCCTCTCCATAAAATGGCAATAACAATATTTGTAATACCTAACTCACAGAGTGCTGTGAGGACAAAATTAGTTTATGTTTTCAAGGAAAAAAAAACATTTAAAGTACTCTTTAAATATTATTAATACATATGAACTTGCCCTAGAGGATTATGATCACAGAGAATCATTCTACCTCCTTATTTCTTTAACTTTAATAAACTCTATCAACTCCTTCTTTTTCATCTTAATAAATAGGTGTGTACATATGTCATTGCAGGTGTGTGTTAAATCTATAGAATGTGCCTTTTGAACAGTGTGGATGGAGTCAATGTTTTCTACAGAGAGAACAATGAATCATGAATTAGGATTCTGCTATATTCTTAAGGAAGATCATTTGTGGTCAAAAAAGACAGAAGGCAGAGCTGCTCAGTTTTTATTTTGCTTTCATTTTCTCTGCCAAGGAGAGTGACTTTGCACCAGAAAAGGCCAGATAAAAATGATTAACAGGGAGCTGATATTCAAGATAAGCAAGGAGGCAGCACGAGAACACCTACTTGCCCTTGATGTGTTAAAGTTAGTTGCCTTGGATCCTGAAAGAACTTGGAGATGTGACTCCTGAGTCACTGTCAGGGATATCTAAAAGGCTACTGAAAATGGGAGAGGTGCCACAAGATTGGAGATGGGCACATTTCCCTATTAAAAGATAACTGAGAGAACAGAGTATGCAAACCGTAGCCTAGTGAGTTTGACTTCAATCACTGAGAAAATTCTCGATGGTGAGATATAAATTAGATTATTAAAAAAAAAAATAGATGGAGCTAGCTTTCACCCAGAAGCCTCTCCTCTTGGACACCAGCCTGCAGGACTCTCTTCCTCAGCAGTGGATGAAAACTCAAAACGTCCCAGTGGCAAATAAACCAGTCCTTCACTACTTTAATGGAAGGGGCAGAATGGAATCTATCAGATGGCTCCTAGCCACAGCTGGAATGGAGTTTGAAGAACAACTTGTTGAAACAAAAGAATAATTAAAAAAGTTAAAAGCAACTGTCCTGCTGTTCCAACAAGTGCCAATGGTTGAAAATGATGGGATGAAGCTGGTTCACTCCAGAGCCATTCTCCACTATATTGCTGAGAAATACAATCTACTTGGAAGGATACAAGGGAGAGAGAGACAATTATCATGTACTCAGAGGAAACAAGAGATCTGATGTATCTAGCCATGGTGTATCCTGCCCTAAAAGGAGAAGAGCAGGAGAAAAGACTGACTGAAATCACTACCAAGGCCCAAAACAAGGCCCTGTTTATGAAAAGGTTTTAATGATTCATGGACAAAACTTTCTTGCGGGTAACCAGATGAGCATGGCAGATATGCAACTGACTGAAGTTATTTTAATGGTGGAAGAGACCATCCCTGATGCACTCTCTGGATTTCCTTTACTCCAGGAATTTAAAACTTGAATGAGTAATATCCCACCAATTAAGAAATTCCTGGGCCCTGGCAGCAAGAGAAAGCCTGTACCTGATGCCAAGTTAATAGAAAAGTTTATGAAGATCTTCCGTTGATAAAACAGCAAACTCACCCATGAAGAGGGAGATTCAGTGTGTGACTACTCTGTGATTCTAGGAACCTCAATGTCAGATCCCAGTAATGTCAGTGCTCTGTGAGCCTTCTCTGGGTACAGCTGATGGCAGCCTTTCAGAGAAGCCTAAGAAAACCAAGAAGGGCACAGGAGGCAAGGAAAGGACCCTCCCTCCATTCTAAATCTCTTCTTTGCTCAGTCCTTTCTAAACACTTGACTTTGGAGCCCACCACTGAAGCACTGATCTCTTGATTTCTTGGCCTTCTGGGTTTCTCCACCTTATCTAAACCCTCTCAGGTTCCTATGGTTCACTCTCTAAGCTTCAGGGATATACATGTCCTAAGCCTAACCCTCCCCATCTGTTCCTGACCTGAGGGAGACCTCCACCAGCTATATGCCTCTTCACCTTCCAGAAGTGACCTCAGGAGGGAGGGCTTATCTA
This sequence comes from Petaurus breviceps papuanus, assembly GCF_028583685.1. Classification (NCBI taxonomy): domain Eukaryota; kingdom Metazoa; phylum Chordata; class Mammalia; order Diprotodontia; family Petauridae; genus Petaurus; species Petaurus breviceps. The sequence goes on from NW_027187287.1 coordinate 4,566,073, forward strand.
AATTGCTCTGGCACCTAAGAGAAAGAGTGCTTGCAGAATTCTGCACCATGCTTTTTGTGCTGAACATAGCATTTGAAGTTGGATTACTCTAATTGTTGGAGCCTGATAAATAGCAAAATGTTAGTTAATGCTACTGATCTAAGTCCCAATTACCTGCACAGTGTGACAAAAAAAAAAATGAAATAGATATGCATCAAATAAAGACTTTCTATGCACAAAAAAACCACCACAACAAAAAATAGATGGATTTAGAAGTGCTTGCGTGACCAGAGTTAATGGTTCAGTGTCAATGAGGCAAGAGGTTTCCAGAAGAAAATCCAAGGTGTCTGAGCTTGGTCTTGTGTTATTCACTACTCTTAACAATGATATGAATAAAGATATGGGTCACATGCTTATCAAATTGATAGAAGAAACAAAGCTGGGAGGGATGGCTAACATATATGATAAAGATATTGACAAGCTGAAATGGACTCTAAGTCTAACTCTTAATGTCTACTAAGTGGAAATTCAATAGAAGTGAATGTTAAGTCTTACATAGTAGTACAATAAATTAATTTCGTAAGTATCAGAAGGGGAAGATACAGTTAGAAGAAAGTGTTCTGTAAAAGCCAGGGGTTTTAGTTGACTAAAAGCTCAATGTGAATTAGCAGTGTGATGTGCCAGCCAATAAAGCTAATATGACTGAAGGGTGCTTTAAGAGGTCTTGATTCCAACATAGGGAAATGATAGATCTACTTTAATTTGCTCATATCAGACTCCATCCATAATACTGTGTGAAGTTCTAGCCTCTGTGGTATTAAGTACATTGATAAACTGGAGAGTGTCCAGGATAATAAAGGTCCTTATACCCAAGACTGGGTGAAGGAATTGGACATTTTTAGTCCTGAGAAGAAGAGACTCAGGGTGGGACAAGATAGCAATGTTCAAATATTTGAATGACTCTCATATGAAGGAAAGATCAATTATGTTTCATTTGGCCCCAGAAAGCAGTAAAGGAATGGGTAAAGTTGGAAAGAGGCAAATTTGGGTTAGATTTCAAGAAAAAAATTTCCTAAAAATTAGAACTGTCCCAAAGTGGTATGGGTTCCCTTGAGAGGTAGGTTGAAATCTTATTCCTTGCAAGTCTTTAAGCAGATGGTAGCTGATCACCTATGTGATCCCCTATAGCAGGGATTCCTTTTGACTTCACTCCTGACTCCTCTCATGCTGTTAGGGTGTCCAGAGACCAAGCCTGGAAGTTTGCTTTTGTCACCGGATAAACTACCTGATTGGTGGTGGCCTTAGGCATTAATAGATGACATCTAGATCAGGCTTTAACCCTACTTTACTCCTGAGCTATCTCCCCACCTACTTTCCATTGTACACACTTCCCCTTTCCCTACCTTTATCGTTCCCAAACCAAACTTACTCCTGGAATGAACATGTCAGTTCTACTCCTGCAATGGCTCTGTTCACCATATTATAACTTTCATAACCAAAATTCCCCCCCCCCACCGGCCACAGCACCCTTATGTCTTATTTTCTTCCTTGAAGTCAAGGGCTGTCTTTGTTTCTGTATTGGTATCTTCAGTGTTTAGCATAGTGCTTGATAAAAAGTGCTTAAAAATGGCTTTTAATTAATTGATTTACTAATTTCTTCATGGGTTGGACTATACCTATACACACAGAGACACAGATACAGTACTGCTTGCCTTCTTAATGGCTGAGAGAGGTACTGAAGGGTGAAAATTCAGAAATGAAAATTAAAAAAAAATAGTCTCACTCTCCCTTCACATATATGCACACATATAATGTATATATAGACACAAGAATACACATATGATACATATGTATGTACCTATATATGTATATATACATCATAAATTTTTTGTGTTTTTTTTTTTTTTTGGAGGGGGAAGGCAGAGCATTTGGGGTTAAGTGATTTGCCCAAGGTCACACGGCTAGTAAGTGTTAAGTGTCTGAGGCCACATTTGAACTCAGGCCCTTCTGATTCTAGGGACGTGCTATATTCACTGCGCCACCTAGCTGCCTCCATGTTGTTTTTTAAAAAATTATTTTCAGTTCCAAATTCTCTCCTTCCCTCTACCCCTCCCCCCCATCATTGAGAAGGTAAGCAATATATGATACCTATTATACATGTGAAGTTATGCAAAACATATTTCTATATTAGTCATGTAGAAAAAAGGCAAGAAAAAGTGAAAAACATATGCTTCAATCTACACTCAAAGTTCATTAGTTCTCTCTCTGGAGGTAGATAGTATGTCCTTTGGAATTGTCACTGATTTTTGTACTGATCAGAGTAACTAAGTCACAACTAAGTCTTTCCCACTGAATATCATTATAATATTGTTGTTACTGTGTACAATGTTCTCGTGGTGTTGCTAGCTTCACTTTGTATCAGTCATACAAGCCTTCCCAGGGGGAAAAAAACCCCATATTTTTTGAACCAGAAAGAATCTTAGAGACCATCTAGTCAAACTCCATTCTATAGATGAAGAAATAGGCCTACAGAAATTAAATGACTTGCTCAAGGTCACAATCATTATCCTTTGTATTATGCTTATGTTGTGCAAGGATTCTCTCTATGTGAACAAGTATGGTTCAACTGTTGTCTTTTCTATAGTTACACTGTTCCTTTGAAGGTCAACAGGTATGTATCACTCTGTTCCTTTACTTTTGCTTTGCAACTGACTTTGCTCCAAAGTCTCTACATTTGATACTTGTTTACCAGGTTGGTCTGTTTGCTACTGTTTGAATTCATTTTGCATGAATGTTCAACATTTCACGGCTAAGCTACTAGGTATTTGTGTCAAAAAACTCCATTGGGACATTTCTTGGTTAAGAAATTTCCTCAGTGTAACGTGGCACAGGGTGTGGATTTCTAACCATACACTGTATTTTGTGACAATCTAGGGTTTATTCAAAAAGGAATGACAAATGACCAATAATGTGGTGCAATAAACAAACCTGGATAAAAAGTATTAAAGCATGTGCAGGAGCTAGGATATTGCACTTTAATGAAAATCTGGTTTCTATGGGAATAAATTAAAGAAAGAGATCTAAAAGGCTCTTTCAACCAGGAAAGGGAGAGGGACATGATAAGAATTCTAAGTTCTTGGAACAGCATTCCCCTATGGTCCCAAAGCTGGATTATGCAGAGCATGTCTCTCCCTGGTAAGAGGGCACAGAATCACAGATGGTACAGGAGACTCTGAGAGACTTAGTTTTTCTGCTCTGAAGAAAATGGAATCAACATTTTTTCTGAGGGATGAGAGACATAACACAGTTAAGAAGATATATTCTAGATGGGAAGCACCAGACCATGACAGAAATCTGTGGCCAGAGATAAACTGCCAGCCTGACTTGTCACTGACTGGCATGGGGTGGGGGTGCAAAGTGGAGTAGAGGGGGTTTTCGTCTCCCAATTATAATTGTGTGTAACCAAAAGGGACAGGGAGAACTGCTGAGGGAAGATGAATGTAATAAAATTCAAATTTGTCTTGTGTATCTGATACTGTGGGACTGAGCATGTTGACAGAGCAAGATTGCCTATGGAGTATGCCTTTCCTTACTACTCTGGAGAACTGCAGGGTAGGATCTGGATGACCTCTCCTTTTCTGATCTTGTTAAGCTAATAAAACATACTTTTACAACTGTGATTATAAAGCTGTTCTGAGATTCCAGTATATGATCACTACTGGCCAAGATCTGGTTTGAATCAGATGGAACAAGAAGAACCAAAGGGGAGTCAGTAAGGAGAGAGAAAGAAAGGGGGAAAGAAACAGGAGGGAGGGAGGGAGGGAGGGAGGGAGGGAGGGAGAGAGAGAGAG